>NW_026267277.1:737579-759099 GCF_000697945.3 Frankliniella occidentalis | reverse complement strand
TTTATGTAATGTTGGGTTTTGTCCTCAGCATTTCTTCAAATTATAATATTGTATTTTCCCTACTTTCATTATGTGATTGTGTATGAACCACTGCTGTATTATATTTCTTAATCAATGCTCAATATGGTAGTAAAATTACCAGGAGCTATGACCTTTGACTACAGATTGTCAATAACAATATGTTTAGAAACGAGCAGGACTCGATAAAGAAAAGCATGGGCCTTTGGCTTCAACACATTATTTGACATGAGAGGGTGCTGCCTAAAAAGTGATGATGTTATTATAAAATTAATTTAGAACATATTAATATTTTAAGGAATCTTAGAGTTTCCAATGCTCACTTGTTTTAAAGAGGTTCGAGTTTAATATTGCCCCAATACATTGTAAAAGACTGACAATGATTTTAACAAGGTTATAGATAGTCCAGGCATCATCATTTAGGCATCTTGCACTGATTTTTATAGCACATGATTATTGTTTAGAATCTACTTCATGAGAAACTTAACTGGGCATCTAATTTTTGGATTTCTAGTATACTTTAATATTTACTTGCCATATAAAACGAAAAATGCTACCTTATTTGAGTTATTACATTTGCTGCTAAATTTGCATTGGAAACTCTACAAAGTCGATAGATGAAATCGATATTGCCATGTCATAATTTAAGTCTATTTGTAAATGTTAAATGTAGAAATGGGTGCTTCTGCTCCCAACAGGCTAGCGTTTTGTTTTTGCTCCATTCCAATCATCAACTAATTCTGATCAAGTGTGTAAATGAGATGATAAAAAGGTTCTTTTGATTACTAAGAAAATCAGCTAATATTACTCACAATAAGTTAGACCTGTTGGGGGCAGCAACCATGAAAGTCAGGTGTTTGTAATGAATGTTTTTAACTTGAGTGCTTGAGCTGTGATTGAATAAACTGTGTGTACATAGAATGCCAATAAAAATAATTGGTAAAACTGTCATACTGAGGAAGTTCCTAAATTTCTGTCACCCTACTCTCATAATTGAAGATATGCCTGTTGTTTGCCTCAACTTAAACTGTATATCCGTTAAGTTTCCAACAAATCTATTTCATGCTAATCTACCTCAGTAGAGAACCAAGATGTGAAACACCTTGACTCCCTCAGCTGCACAAATAAACACCGATTTCCGCACTGTGCTGAGCGCATATTGTGTGTCTCGTGATTGGATATAGCTTTGGTTTCACAATTTTCAACTCTTAAGACATGAGGAATCTTAACAAAAAAAATAATTACAAGTCATGTAGCAATATCACATTTATCTCACAACTTCATTCACAATATGCATCAATAGCAACAAGCACTCTTTCCAAAGATCTTGCTGACAAACACTTTGATATGTCATTCATTCTGAACTTGTTTCTTTGCTTTCTTCACCTTGACTTTACCTTTTTTGACCTTACTTACTGTTTTTGCATCATCAGTTTTCCTATCTTTAGCCTTTTTAGAATTACTTAATGTAGACTTGTCTGTTGCTCCTTTCTTTCCCTTAGGAGAAATACCATTAGACTTGGGAGACTTTGGTGTTTTTGGAGACTTCGGAGATACCTCTACATCCGACTTCTTGGCTTTTGGCTTTCCTTTCGGAATTGACTTTTTTTTCTTAATGGGTTTGTTGGTTTTCTCAGCCACTTCAGCCACTTTTTCTTCTTGTTCTTTTTCTTTGACAAGAATTTCTTTTGCCTTCTCAAAGGCATCACCCACAAATATATCATCATCATCATTGATACCATAAGTTTTGCCTGGCTTGTTGAGTTCATGGTAGGCCTTCTTAGTGACTCTACCAAGATATTTGGAGGCTGCACTTTTGTTCATGAGCCTTCGGTGCTAAAAAAGAGAAAAGAAATGATAGAAACTATTTAAAATTGGCATTAAATTAACAGATCCGTAACTTAAAAAAACTTCGAAGAAAACAAATATTGGGCAGTAACACCAAAACAAGATGTTACAGGGAGTTTGTTAATTAATGCAAATGCAACAAAAACCAATGACATAAGTACGAAACAAAAAGTACAGCAACACTCAGTGCGGGTTGACTATTCTATCCAGCTATTTTGCAGGTCTGTAACATGAATGCTGAACTAAAAACTATAGAAAAATAATAGAAATTAACTGATAACAAGTAGATACAATATGTACTTGTCAAAAGTTAAAATTGAAACTTAAACTTTTGTCCTAACTTTAACCATTGACAAAGCTAAAGTCCCTTGATAAAATGAGGTTTAATTGAGAAATATCTTACCATTGCCGGGGATACATAGTGAGGATTTTCCCACAGAGTGGCCCCACCAAAGCTACCATCAAATATTTTGATAGGATTTAAAACAAATCTCGGACCTGCAAGCGCCAAAATAAAGATTACAAAACAACTACCTTTAACAACAGGCAGAAAAAACATCACTAACAGGTATAGAAATTTACCAATTTCAGCAAGAGCACCATCTTCAGCCAAAATCTGATAGTTACGAAACCAGATACGATTGTCAAGGATTGAAAAAGTGAGAACATGATCAACAAAAGGCTGACTCTTAGGATGGCCATTTGGTGTGCCAAAGATCTGGAAAATAATACATACCAAATTGTAGCTTACAACAGAATAACAGTTAGAATAAGCTTACAGGCTATTTCCAAACTACCATAGAACAGACTGCCATGATACGCGCCGAAAATTCAATCTACACAATGGCACTGACAAGCCCACATGGGCAGAGGTCGGTAGATATTTTCACACAACAGTTTGGAATAGGGCATAGCTTCTCATACCTGAGTTAAAAGTTCTTTTAACAGAAGGTAGTGAGGTTCCTCATCAAAGCTCTTGTCAAATGATAGTAGTGGTCTGCTTCCTTTTAAACAGTTGCCTGTTAATTTAAGTTCTGCCATGGTATACACTGTAATAAGACAGAGATACTAATGAATATAACATATAAAAGTACAGTCAAATCAAATTGTAAAATAAAAAGGAAATGTCCCAACCATTCTCAACCAAAAATTTAGCTGAAGGTCCATTAGATGCATTTGCCAGCCACATGTAGAGGTCTCGGTGAAGACGTCCTTCTAACAAAATTGCTTTGTTGCAGTTCCGCATTTCACACACCTGCGAACAAATAATTGGACGTAAACCTTGGAAATGGTGATAACAAATGAATATTCTTGATCTCAGAGAGACAGGAAGAGAGAGACAAGAAGTATAATTAAATAATATACCTCGTTCACAACAAATAGATTTTCTCTTCTTTCTATTTTGTTCTCACTGCGGCAATGAGGCAATAACGTTCGTAGGTCAGCCATAAGGTGTCTGTCTCTGTGGTTTATTCCTCTGGCAGCAAAAACAAGTACTCGCTGTTTGTTGATCCATTTTGACTGTAAAGTAGATATCAACACACAATGAGAAGAGCAATCCAAGAACAAAGTTGCCTGCGTCAGTTTATTGATCTAATTCAGAACCCACATATAATAAAGATACAGTGCAACAGATGTATAATCGGTACACACATGTATTAAAAAGTCTTAACCTAACTTCTACACAATATATTTCTTGTATGTTACCTTCTTAGGAGGTGGTTCGTCAGAGGATCTGGTTGTTGGGGGTAACTCAACTTGATCTTCTTCATCGGATGAGTCATTTTGAACAAAGTGCTTCCTTTTCTTTCCTATTTTCACACCCATATTTGATCAAGTTCGAAACACACGTGTATAACTTGCTTGTTTGTGGTAAACTGACCACAGCGATGCGATGCGATGGCGGACAGAGGGGGCAGGGGCAGAGGGGGCGGGGAGAAGGGGGGACTGGACAATATTCAGATGTGTATTCCCCTGAATTTGTCATAAACACGTCCTACCACACCTGCACCAATTTAATTTAAATTGTTTCGTGATCACTAGAGTGCAGGAGCCACTGTATGTATGGTATCCTCGCTCAAAATAGACATTGTCTAAAATTTAAATTTTACAGAACTGCTTATTCGTAGTCTCGCGTAAGTTGTAAGTCAACCCGATGGAAACTCTGAATGAGAGGACGTTGGCAGCCGTGCAAAAGAGGGAAGGGACGAAGAGGGGAGGATATAAAGTTCTGTTGCGCAAAGTGACAGTGTTCATTCACAGGCACAAGCTTATAGTCGAGCGTCGAGTTGCTTATCAGTTTCGTTTGCCCGCAGCTCATTCCAAGTAAAGGTGAGTACTGTCCCTCGACGGCCGACATTGGTGGTCTTGTTGTTGCGACTACTGTATGACGCATCCGTGGCGTTAATTTCACTGGCCTGAAACTTGCTTATTGTGTTGACATTGTGCCAGTCGACGTAGTTTGCAAAGTCTGTATTCCTTGGTTCTTTACGCTCGGTGCGTGGGTGTGGCCGACAAATGCTATATCAAGTTAAGCCAAGCCGAACGCGCAAGCCCAAGCCCAAGCCGAAACTCAAGCCCGATGCGACGAATTTTTCGGATTAAAGTAATGCCAGTAACACAGAATTCTTGCCCCAACAAATGCACTTAAATACACACTAGCTGCGGCAATGCGCGTAAAAATGAACTCTGAAAACACTAAAAACATAACTTAGATCCGAAAAATCCGTCGCATCGGGCTTGAGTTTCGGCTTGGGCTTGGGCTTGCGCGTTCGGCTTGGCTTAACTTGATATAACAAAAGTACCGGCGGAGGGTTCGGTGGTTTGGTTTAAATATTTCATGTCTTCCGGTTAGCGAGCGGTATGCTTTTTGACGCATGTGTTTTCTACTATCTGAAATATGGCCTGCTGCTTCTAGCAACGACAACGTAGCGGTGACGGCCCAGCCTCTAGTGCCTGTTACAGTGACTCTGTGGATTATTCAATCTTTGACCCTTTTATCATATGATAACAGCTTTAAGTTCACTACTCGTGGCATTTTTATTTTTCCAGATGGCTGCTAGGTTGGATTTTATAATCTTCGGTGCTACCGGCTTTACTGGTCAGTACACTGTTCAGGAATTAATCAGGATTTCTGAACAAAAGCCATGCACATGGGGAGTAGCAGGGAGAAACAAAGAGAAACTCAATACTTTACTGAAGACAGTTGGGAAGAAAGTGGGTGCGTATGGTTTACATTTTATTTATAATTCCTTAAAATTGTATTTTCAATTTATCAAAAAACAATGCTTAATGGATATTCCAAAACTTTTCAGGTAAAGATTTGTCATCTGTTGAAGTTTTTATTGCTGACGTTGATGATGCTAAGTCTTTGGAGTCAATGGCATCCCGGGCGAAGGTGGTAATGAACTGTTGTGGCCCATACCGTCATTGGGGGGAGCAAGTTGTCAAAGCTTGTATTGCTGGTGGTGCTAGTCATGTGGATGTTAGTGGTGAACCTCAGGTAATTATTTTCTGACCGTAATCTACCTTTTCACACATCACATATTAATATCTAATGTTATCTGATTTTCTTTAATAAAACAGTATATGGAGCAAATGCAGTTAGAATATCATGATGCAGCACATCAAAAGGGAGTTTACATTGTCAGTGCCTGTGGATTTGACAGCATCCCTGATGATTTGGGCTTGGTGTTCCTTCAGAACCAATTCAAAGGTATGGAAACTCTAAGTTGGATGAAAACATGTCTTGTTTCAGTTATTCATGCTCCTTTTTATCCCTAGGTGACCTGAATTCTGCAGAAGCCTACATTGATGGGAAAATAGAGGGACCTGTTTCCGTAAGTATTAGAATAGCTACGCTTTTGTAAATCCTTACCTTTTTTAAATATGTTTTTTCATTTGTTTTAGGGTGCTACACTTCATTATGGAACATATGAATCTGCTGTTTACGGAGTAACCCACAGAAATGAGCTTAGATCCCTGCGTCAAAAGCTTTATCCAACACGGCTCCCCAAGCTGACACCTGTTCTGAAACCACGGTAACAACTATTTCCTGTATGAGGATGTCATCCATTTAACTGAAACTTTGCAATTAATCTTTCTGTATTTGCAGTGGTGTTTTGTTCAAGAGTGAAGTTCTCAATAAGTGGTGTTTGCCATTTTTGGGAGCTGATCGCGCCGTAATGATGCGCTCTCAACGCTTCTTTTATGAAGTTGATAAGAAGCGTCCAGCTCAAGTGCATACCTACATATCTATGCCATCTCTTCTCAGTGCTATTGGTACAATTCTCTTTGGGATAATATTTGCAACATTTTGCCAGTTTTCTTGGAGTCGTAAATTACTTCTCAAGGTGATTTCATATTGATCTATTATTTTCACTCTGGGCAACTTGTCAGTACATTAATGTGAGCATAATTTTCTTACAGCACCCAAAATTTTTCACAGCTGGATTAGCTAGTCATGAAGGACCCTCTGAAGAAACTATGAACAACACTCTATTTTCTGTCACCTTGGTTGGTAAGGGCTGGGAAGAGAAGGCTGCTCAACCTCTAGATGCTCATGATGGACCACCAACAAAGGAAATTACTGTCAAAGTAAGCTTTATAGACCTGCATCAAAATTTGAAATTTTTTAAGTACTTTTTCTCTCTTTAACTAGATTTGTCTTTCAGGTCAGTGGTAGAAATCCTGGCTACGGAGCCACTTGCACAACTTTGATCATGTCTGCATTTATGATTCTTCATGAATCTGATAAAATGCCATCTCGTGGTGGAGTTTATTCACCTGGTGCGGCATTTGCGAAAACTTCCATTATAAGTGAACTGCACAAAAATGGACTCACATTTGATGTTATTTCTTAATCAGCCAACACAGACCATACCGTTGTAAGACTGATTGGCATTTTTTAGTATTTAATCAAAAGTTTATAAAATAGACTTACTTTTAAGATGAATTAGTTGTTATAATCCAAGTTCTAACATGTTTATAGGATGTACCTACTGTGCACGGGAGGGTTTAAACTTTTATAGCTACAAGCAGTAATCAAGGGTGATGCTCTACCTTTTAAATATTTTGTGTTACATGTAATTTAAATATTTTTTCTTGTTAGTGAACTAGGTGTTTTAAAAGAAACATTAAAATTTTTATGTAAGAGACTTTATTTTTTCCATTATGAATTCCATTCCACCGTACACATACCTGGAACAAGATCATGAGTTACTGAAAACCAACTAAACCGTGCTTCGGACCACTCACACTTCTTCCTGCAAGATTGGAGTTTAAATTCCTTCCTAGATTGAATAACACACTGTTGGTTTTGAATGTTGAGTTTCCCGCTGCGACTTGCACTATCGATCTAGCAACAGAAGTTTTTCGTAGTTGGGTAAAATAGACCACAAGAAAAAAAGGGCGGGGCTTGTCGCACTCTTAATTTCTCATAGTCAACTTTCCTGAACACTAGGTGCAAAATCAAATTTTGGATAAGCGATCAACACACTGTTTAAACCTCGTATTTGAGTATAAAACTAATTAATTTTCTGCAATGTAAGATCCATCTTTGTTAATTTTAGATTTTTAGCAGTGAGGTGGTCTTGTTTATTTTGCCTTATCCCATTTCTTTACAGTTTGTTGATCACTTTGGATACTACACTGATGGGCGTATTGTGGTCATGTAAAATGGCTGTTACTACAGGATGTCAGTAAAACATGAATGAAAATGTGATCTTTATGAATTTCTGATTTATTTACCCAGAGGACTTGCACCTGTTTTCATGTAAGTACTATACTGTTCTTCACTATGTTGTTCTCTTAATTTTGGGGGACTTAACATCCTTACGGGAAGCAATTGTTCGTTTGATTCTTGGTGGGGATTGATTACTTGGAGAACCTATGCGTTTCGTCTACACATTTGTTTATTTCTTACCACAACTACACTTTGCAACTTTTAAATGATATCTTGGACCTCATCTGGTTCTTTTTATTGATTTAACCAAACACTACAGAGGCTCTTTTAAACTAATTTAGGCTTTTAGCCACGATTGTGGCCAGTCATGACAGTATCCGGATTTGTAGTGTTTTGACAATTAACTACTTTGAGTTCTGATTTTATCGGAGTTCCTTCACACTATTATCACCTTTGTCATCCATGCACTTGATGTTCAAAATCCCTGCACCTATAAATATCGAATACCAAGCTGCTTTTTCGTGACAACAAAACTTCTAATAAATTCTCCTTTGTATTTTCTTCTCTTTCTTGTAATTTTGAAAATTGATTGTGACTGTATTTGTTGCTTTCAAGTTAATGAATACATAATCTCCTGTCAATCTCAGGTCTACCTCTTTGAATTAAATTTATTGAAAATAACCCTAACCTTTTTATGGAGTCCTATTCAGTTCCTCATAAATAGTATTAGGTACGGCATGTGTCTTATTTTATATCTCTTTTTCTCATTCGCAGCATCATGGAGTGGGTAGAGATAATCGAGCCTCGCACCAAGGAGCATATGTATGCAAACCTTACTACTGGAGAATGTGTTTGGGATCCACCTCCTGGTGTGCCTGTGTAAGTTTCTAAAAATATAATTTCTTGATTTCTTGTTTGTTTCTTAGTCAGCATATTAAGATATAATTTCTATCTGAAATATTTCATATTATTTCAGAAAAAAGACAGACAACAACCAGTGGTGGGAATTGTTTGATCAGAATACATCCAGGTTCTATTATTACAATGCAACTTCCCAGAAAACAGTCTGGCATCGACCTCAAAACTGTGACATTATACCCCTTGCAAAGCTGCAGGTAAGTAATTGATTTATGACATTGACTAAGTTAATACAGAATCGTCTGAAATTGTTGGGAACTTTGTTATTTGAAACTGAGTACTTTATTTTGCTTTTCAGACCCTAAAACAGAATACAGAGCCAGTTGTTGACGACTCAGTGTCATTGACTGACAAGGAAACAACTGGGACACAAACACCTGGTCATACTCGACGAGATGACAAAGGATCTGGCATGGTGATTGTTAAATTTTCTGACCTAATTTCCAAGGCTTGAGTTGTAATTTATTATTTCTAAACTCTAATATCTTCTTTTTTTCTGAAGGAGCCCAAACGAAATGAAGCCATTCGTCTCAGTACACGCAGTATGCAGTCTGTCAAAAATTCAGTCAATAGTGAAACTCAGACCTCGCCTCTGGCATCTCCACACATGAACAGGAGACCTCACCATCATCATCATTACCATCACAAACATCATGCACATCATTCTCAATCATCTCATGTTGATAAAGAAAAACATGAAAAATCGAGTAAAGAAAGATCTGCTGAGAGAGATTTGATATCTGATAGCCGTAATCCAATTGCTGATTGGGAGAGGGACAGAGGAATGGATCGAGACAAAGACAGAGAAAGGCGAATTGAAAAAGAGAGGAGAACTGAAAAAGATAGAAGGGAGAAGATGCAAGAAAGGGAAAGAGGGCACGAATGGGACCACCGTAGTGAAAAGGAGAGAAGATCTGAAAGAGATCGTCCATCTGATAGGAATGAACGAGAGAATAGAGAGAGAGAGCGCTCTACAGCCACAGGCACAGGCTCCACTTCAAGCCACCATCCGTGGCCAAGTAGAACAGCCCAATCACAGGTATGGTCTTGTCTTCGTGAAGTATAGTTTTCTTCTCATTTCTTCCTTAAAATTCGATCAATGTTATTCGTTGCTTCTTACACAGGATTCTGGAAGATCGAGCGACTCAAGCTCAGTCTCCCATAGTAGGACATCACTAGAATCAAGTGGTTATCGCATGAACGAGTCACCCCTTCATCAAACCAATAGAAGTGATCGTTCAGAAAGAACTCAACGGTCGGAAGTTGGAGATAGAAGGGACCATGCCGAGAGAAATGAATGGACTGAGAAATCTGAACGCTCTGATCGCCCTGAGAAAGAAAGACCCGACCGACTTGGGCTGCGACCAATTGCTGCCTCCACTAGCACTCCTTTATTCAAAAAGAAACCTCTAGGAGAGGTGAATTCGCAGCAGCAGGTATGAGTTTAAGTTTATTATAAGAATTTTAATAGATTTCTCTGACTTTCAACTGATTTTATCTATTTTGATGATTAAATAAAATATAGTACCAGAAAGGAAGTCTTGACAAGTATGGGCTTCTTCCAAGTGGGTCTTCAGGAAGAGATCCGCCTCAAACACAGAATTTACCTAAGCAACGCAGTTTTGATGTTGAATGCATTACTGCAGGTATGAACTTAAAGTGCACAGTTTTACTCACCTACTCACGTTTTTCTCGACTGATTAGACTTTGACTAACTGTCTCTTTTTTTCAGCTGGAGGAGCTTTTAGCTATGATGGACGACACAAAGTTCCTACCCCTAGCCAGTTGGCGAGGAGTTACAGCTTCATGCAAAAGAGAGAGAGAGAAAGAGAAAGGGATGGTGATAGAGATGAAGATGACTCTATGCACGAGAAATATTTCATGAATCCAGTGGCGATTCGTTCTGTAGAGTCCACCCCTCAAACTAGGAGGTACGTAAAATTTGCATCATTTACACTACTGCCAGTGCTTGTTGTTGCACGCAAATAAGTTCTTGTTCCGATTCCAAGCTAGGTTCTTAATCATATATATTTACTTATATATATTTTTATTATTTTTTGTAATTGCTTGAATGATTGTTTTGTTGAAGATATTGTCGCACATTCATATCTCTCTTACTTGATATGGTAGGTGTATGCATAGATAGAAAGTTTGAAACCTGTATGTTCTTTGTTGCTTTATTCTTATTATTCTTTTAAAGAAGACAACCTTTTTATTTGTGACATTATTTGTTGCAAAGTTTTGTTTTTGTATTTTTGCTTGTGGTATTAGTGCAATTAGAACATCAGGATTGTGATGTCTCAAAATTTAAAATTTTACCAGAGCCTTTCTAATTTTGAAGCATTTCATACAGTATTTATTTTTTATTTGATAGCTGATATACTTGTTTTTATTCAGTGTCATTTGCTGATAATAATTTTTAGCTTACAATTGTATGCATGCACCTAATGAAATGGCAGTGTAGCTTGTATTTTATGGGTATTTGCTAATTCCTGTTATTGTTCTTGCTTTTGTTTGATTTTGCATGTGCATTTCCCAATTATGTTGACCAGGAAATACCATCACAGTACCGCCGAGCATCCAGCACTCCCTACTCCTAACATGTCCCGTAAATCCTTTGTGACACGCCCTCATCATTCACAACTTCCGCATTCCTCTCACAGTTCGTCTTCCCACTCCCGAACCCGACGCAGTCCAGCTACTGGTGCCAGCTTTCGTAGTAAAAACACTGGAGAAATTTCTAGCAGTGATGATGAATCAAGTGCATCACTGTCACTCTCTGCTTCCCCTCCTGCTATATCTCCATTGTCTCCTCGTGCAAGCATCAGGACTCCATCACATGGTAAAGCAACATATCCTCCTGAAAGAGAACCTCAAAGTGCTCGAGAAATGAGGAAAGCTTTTGAAGATCTGAAGAAGACCAAAGACCACCAGGTTGCCAAGGAGAAACAACTTAGTAGTAGAGAACCGAAAGACCAAAGGGATATGAAGAAATCAAAGGATGCTTCAATCTCCATACACAAGCAGGATGCAAAATATTCAGTTAGTGAGAGAGATTTATCTGGAAGTAAATCAAGAAATCTTGGCGGAAAAGCCCCACAAGAGATCGAAGGGAAGGCCATGAAGGATGTGTGGGAATTGAGAGTTCCTCATAAAGATGTTGCTGTTAGCATAGCCCCTGAGTATAAGGATCCATATGATAGTAGAGAACGTAGGCCAAGAAATAATACTGAAAGAGATATACGCTCTTGGGAGCCCAAGGATGCAAGAGATTCAAAAGAATCCCGGGAATCCCATAAAACAGCAAAAAGTACCAAAGACTCAAGAGATTCCAGCTTTTCAAGAGACATTCGAGATGTGAAGACTACAACCCAAGGAAGAGATGTAAGAGAACCCCAAAACAAACTTGATATACATCAGTATTGGGAATCTGAAAGAAATACCCATGAAAACCGAGGAAGCAGAGACACTCAGCTGAAGCCGAAATCATGGGATCGCAGTGGAACCAAAACCATTGCTGAATCCAGAGAATCTAAAAATAGTGCTACAAGTACCAAGGAACCCAAGACAAGTGTTGCTGCTACCCGAGAATCCAGAGCTGTAGTTGCCGCCTCAGACAGATCTTCTAGCACGTTAGTATTGTCCCATCCTTGATTTGGCCGCAAATATGTTTTTTTGTGCATGCCTTTTGTCACTACTATCCATCCTGTCTTTTCTAATGCATTGCTAAGGCATGTTTCTGCTCCTCTCTTTAATGTATTTAATTTGGAGATTTACTTTCATTAGCCATAAATTAGTAGTCTGTAGGCTTTTCCCTAAGCATGGTGTCTTGCATTAAAAAAAAAGATTCTTGTTGATTGTTGTATGATGCAGTATGTTAACCTACAGTTGTAGAAAGGAGGAGGTTGTTTAAATTGTGTGTTTGGTACAGTTTTAAGGACTAACTGTATCAAAATTCCTAGTATGAGTGTAGCAATGTAACACTTTCCATTCGGGCTGAAACCCCATGTGGACCCATCACATGGGAAGTATTAAAAAGTCTGAATTGCTACTAATGTAATTAATGGTGGCGGATTCTTGTTTTTGTGTGATATTCCGGTATCTTTTTGTCTCGGTTGTTATCACAACCTCTTTAATACCGTCTAACAATGGTTTGCATGATATCTTTGTACCTAGTTTTGATTTTGTGGCTTATTTTTATTATAAATATGTGTTGTTTTTATTAATATCAACCCATCTAATTTTCAGGAACAATGGTAATAATAAATATATGTCTGAATCTGATGCTGACAATAACTCACCCCTCTATTCCAATGTTGACTACCCGTCATATATTATGGATTCAGAGAAGCATTCTCATCTGCTGCCATTACAGCAGTACATTTTAGAACAAGCCAAACTCTCAGGTATAAATATTTGAAAGTACATGCTGTATATATATACTTGTTATCAATGTACTAAAAGTTGTTATGTTTCTTGTGTTGTTTCTGTTCAGGCTGTTATCGATTTGGAGATCCATTAAATGAAGAAGTTGATTCTCTCCACTCTGATGATGAGGATCGACTTTCAAGGTCTCGACCCGAAGATGATAGCGATGAATTTGCTGATGATGAGGGAATGAGCAACCAGGGTGACTCCAGTTCGCAGGAATATTTGGATGATAGCAACTACTTGGAAGAGGAAGAGGATGATGACGATGATGATGATGACGAGGACAATAGTTATGTTTCTCATAGGAAGTACTTGCCTTGTAAGCCAAAATACAAATTGAAAACTTCTTTAACATTATCTTTTATTTTGGCTTGTTTATTGATATATATTGCATGTATCTTTTAGCTGATCCACAAATGCCCGACTATGTTGATGGTCATGAAGCAAGGATGGCCTCTGGCAGTTCAGGCCTTTACTATAATACTGGTATGACTGCTCATGGAAGCCTGCAATCTAATCAGAGACCAGGTATGTATTGATTCATCTAACAGAAATCTTGTTCTCGTATAACTACAATATCCTTAGACATGTAGATATGTACTTGTACACTCACACCAGGTTTTAATCTATTTTTTATTTTTTTCATAATTTTGTTTGGCAGGTGCTCTTAATTTACCACAAAGTGCTCCCCAAGAAACTGTCCATGCATCATTGAAACGAAAGAAGGATGCACCTCTTCCACCTCCACCTGCCTTGTACTCCCCAATTATGGAACGTCATGAGGTAATACTCAATGTCTGGTGAATTACTTGCAAGAGCTAAAATTAATGTAGATGAAGTTTTTTTCTTTCAATTAAAATCCGTTAGAGCAGAATGTATGTGTAGACTATCAAAGCTGAGAATCTTGCATAACATAAGAGCATGCTACCACTATGTAGTATCTTATGGAATTCACTTTTACTTTCATTCATATTTTAATTTGTTTTTTAGTGTTTTTTTTTTTTCATATGGAAGTTTTTGGCGAGTCAGAATTACACCATTTTCATTACTTTCTACTCCCGCACCATCCCTGTTTAAGTTTTCTTTTTTTTTAAAACATCCACATATTTTTTCTGTTATTTTTACAGTTTGCCGTTGGTCCTCTTTCCCCTCAGTCTGATCCTGGTTGCCCCTCGTCCCCAAGGCCCTTTCTATTTCACACTCCAACTGTTTGTTGCTATCATCGTCCAATATCACTACCGATCTCTCCAGCTCCCTCTGTACCCCGGTCCCCTGCCCTGCCATGCCCTGCCCACTCCTTTGTTTTTCCCAAGGCGTACCTTCCAGTGATTGGCGGGCCCGTGTCAGTCCAAATGTGTCAGGTACAGATAAATTGCAATCCCTCCCACGGTGCATAACTCCTTAAACAATGCGCTTTTGCACCCTATAATGATAGTCTGTAAATATTTGGCCAAGCTGGCACTGGAATGAGGTTTGCACTTATCTAACTTAAGCCTGTTAAGCTGTAAATTAAATTATATTTTACAGCTACCATGAAATGGCAGGTTATTTGAAATAGTATTTGTTTGTAGTATGTTGCAGTGCTTGTCCTTTTAATAAAGTCAAGCCATAATAAGTCACTACTGAATTGCTCACAGTGGAGTACAACTTGAGTCATCATATGCATTTCAATATGATCCTGAAATAGTGACATTTTCTGGATAATTTCTGGTACTTTTTCCTAAAACAGTATTACATATTACATAGATTACTATTTGTACAAAGTCTTGCTAGGTTTGCTTACATGGAGCTTTTTTGCATGCATTTTGGGTACACATTACTGTTAACAAGATCACAACAGCTTTGAGGCTTTGCGTACTTTATCAATAGCAATAGCTAGTGGGAATTTTGAAGAAAAAGAAAAAGAAATATCATTTGAGAAACGGGTAAATATTGGTATGGAATAAATTTGTCTACTTAATCAGATGGGTTTACCTAGTAAGAAACATGTAGCTTGCAAATGAGTACTTATGTTACAGATTTAGAATCTATTGAGTCAAAACTTGTTTAACTTTATTCCTATTAATTAATTAATTTCTTCCCCCCTCTCCACCACCAACAGCTTCAACACTTTAAAATAACCTACTCTGTAATCTAAAATGATAAGAATATGGATATTATTGGGAAGAGGTAATCAATTGGTTGTTTTGTTTCCAGGTGTCTCGCTCTGCACTCAATCGAGAAAAGAAACAAGCATCTGATAGTGACATTGAAAAGTATGCTCAAGACAATCTTAACATTCACAAAAAGGGTATCTTTCGAAAGAAATTTTCTGTCAGAGATATGCTCTCATGGTCAAAGGTAACAAGACCAAACTTAGGATTCCTGAGTGTAGTTTTTTAAATATAACGACACTACTGTAATTCTAAATGGTTGTCTGTTATTAACTGCTGAATTTTTACTTATTCTCTACAGGATCCTATCAGGAAAACTATGCTTGTGCTTTCTGATAAAGCTTTGAAGAAAGATGCTTGTGAATTGTTCAAGTTGATTCAAATATATATGAGTGACCGAAAAGCTAAGGTTGGAATGACACTAAATAGTGTAGCTCTGGACATTTGCAATATAGGATATGGCAAACCTGCCCTAAGAGATGAACTGTACATACAAATATGTCGTCAAACAACTGAAAATCCGAGGAGGTAAGTTGTCTATTCAAAGGTTTTTGTCAATACAACTCTACATTACACATGTAGATTTACCAAACTTTATACCTTAAACTTTAATACCTTCTTTCCATGTTCAGAGAAAGCTTGCGTAGAGGCTGGGAGTTAATGGCTATATGTTTGGCATTCTTCCCACCATCACCCAAGTTCCAATCATACCTTGATGGTTATATGAATCGTCACCGTGATCCTAGTTTCGATTTCCCTGAAGTTGGAAAATGGCCTATTCATGTACAAATCAGTCACTATGCAACTGTTGCCTGTAAGCGACTTGATCGTATTGGTGTTAGTGGGAAAAGAAGTCCAAGAAAACCTTCTGTAGAGGAAATTGATCAAGCAAGGGTATGTAATAATTTTATTTTTCTCAATGTTACCCAGTTTATTTTAATAAAATTTAACTCTTAAATCATTAAACTTTTCTCAGATTCAAATATTTCGTCCAAGTATGTTTGGTAACACACTTCAGGAAGTTATGCAAGTTCAAAGGGAACGGTTTCCACACCGCAAACTTCCTTGGGTGCAAACTGCTTTATCTGAAGAAGTGCTAAGGCTTGATGGAGCTCGAACGGAAGGGATTTTCAGGTAAATATTCCAAGTTGAAGGGCTTTGATCCTTATTGTGTATGTAATTGTCTTTGTGTATAGTGTGTGTCTGTAGTACATGCTGTTACATATTTTGTTCCCTTTTACAGAGTTTCTGCTGATGTTGATGAAGTGACAGCCCTTAAGTCTCGTTTAGACCATTGGGAACTGCCTCAGGATGCTTCCACTGATGCGCATGCTCCTGCATCTCTCCTGAAGTTGTGGTACAGGGAGCTGTACGAACCACTTATACCAGATGCTCTTTATAATGAATGTGTTAATTTCCATGACCAACCTGAAAAAGCAATAGCAATTGTGCAGCGTCTCCCAGAACTAAACCGTCTTGTTTTGTCCTATCTCATTCGTTTCCTTCAGGTGAGCTCAATAATTACTTTATTTCATAAAAATCATGCTGTACTGTCTAAATTTGCTAAAATCTCCTCAACGATGTAGACTGATTTTGATTTTGTGTTTTTTTTTGTCTGTTTTTATTAGATATATGCAAGACCAGAAGTGGTTCAGGTTACAAAGATGGATGCCAGTAATCTTGCCATGGTCATGGCACCTAACTGTTTGCGCTGCACTTCAGAAGATCCTAGGGTAATTTTTGATAATGCCCGTAAAGAAATGGCATTTTTACGCACCCTTATTCAAAGTTTGGATACTAGCTACATGGAAGGAGTATTGTAGATGGTTGTGAATACCACTGCTGAAAAAGACTGACAAGATCCGCACAAAAGCCATCACGGAAGTTTTGTCTAATGTTGATCAGCTCAACAAATCTGTTCTATTTTCTTTGCATTTACAGGATTACAAGTTTTCAAAATAGTATATATTATTCATTGTGTTACCTTTTTCGTGACTTGGATTATTATATGCAGTATGTACGATAATTGAAGTAATGTCTACTTGCCTTTTGCCATCTTTATTTACTCTTAACGCAATACTATTGTACTCTACTTAATTTTAATATTCAGCTTGTTTTATTCCTTTTACTTATTTATTACTGTACCCTACATCTTTACTCAGGCTTTTAAATGATCATCAGAAAGGTTCTTGCTCTTGGTTTGTGATCTTGAAAGTGGCTGCATGTACCACAAAACAATTATTTAGTCATATAACCTTTGTCATATTTACCAATTCTCTTCCTGTTTTATGAGCAATGCTATCAAAATACAATTTTATAGATGAGATACAACCTTGCTTGATTATCTTTCGTAGTACATTTGTCATGTCACGTTGGATCTTTTCTCTTCAAGTAAATGCAGTATTTGTAGGTTTTTCTGGTTTCAAATCTGCTAGGTCTGATTTTGGGGCATGATATCATGATCTCTGGATTTAGGTAGCTATTTCCATTTCCCTTTGTATTTCCAGGATTTTATTATATGAACTAGGAAGTTGTGCTGATTCATTAGACTGACATTAATTTATTTTAGATCCTACGGTATCTGCATCTACTCTTGCCAAAGCAAAATCAAAGTCTTTTCATTTTGAGGAACCAGGTTAAAAATTTAATGTATTGTCAAAATCTTTTTTCTTAATTAAGGCTGTTGCGAGTTTGGGGTGCTAGTTCATAATTTATTTGTCTTATGGAAACATGAAACGCAACAGATTTTAACGAAGTCCTCACCTTAGCCAATTCATTTTAACATACAAACATGTGATCTGAAAACACTCCAATTTGTTTGTGTTTACTGAAAATATTGTTTTGCCCGTATTTTCCCGCTTCACAAGTGAAGCTCTTAATGCAGGCAGTTAGGCACTTTGCTAGGAGTTTGTATTCTTATTTTCCTTAAAGTTTGTAGATATGGACTTGGTTTCATAATTTGCTTTGTCAACTAACTCAATATTACGTTCTTTTATTTGTGTTTGTGTATCAAGACCATAATATAGATTAATAGAATTCGCTTAATCTAAGGTAGATGATGTACTGAAAGACATCTACTTAACACATACTAACTTTATTTTCTTTGTTAAACTTTTTTTTGTCATTAACTTGGTAAGTTGACAAAGACTCTCAGTGCCAGTGGAGGTCTCTTCATTTTTAAGTATTAACCCATATTTTATTGAGGTTACGACCAAACTGACAATCTTGAAGATTGTGTAGATTTTCAAAACTACCGTACTGTTGAATCTCATTCATGGCACGTTGCTTGAAGTATTTATCCTATATTTTAGTTGTTACTTACAAGTTGTAGCATTACGTCTCTTCTTGTCTCTTATTTGATATTTAGTCTGCTGAGAATATGCTTGTGTATTTTAACTCTGTGCTGCATTTTATTATTGTAACTCTTAGCTTCAGCACTGAGGCCATTGAAAAACACAGCATTTCAAATTCCAAGTACATACGTATTAAAACATTTAAAAATTGAGAGTTTTGTTTTGTATTTGTGTTGTGGATATGTGGGTTCATATATTTTGGACAAAATGCAGGACATCATAGTTTGACAGACTTAGGGTACTGCTACCTTGTTACAGTTTATGTATATAATCTCAAGCCTGTTTTTTCATGATTGTGGCAACAGTGAGGTTTAAAACCAAAGATATTTTCTTGTTTTTTTTTTTTTAATGATTTTTCTTGATCAATGCAGGGTCAAGGTACAAATTTCTACCCCCCTCTGTAGGCTAAGAAACTTTATTTGCAGAAGATGAGGCTTATTGACTTCCATGCCAGAACTATATTAAAATGCAAAAGGAGGGAAACTTTGTGTTCCTGTCTATATTTTTTTCAATATTTTCTGAATCTGTAGGTATGGACAGTTCCTAACATTTTTTTTTTCTTTTGCACACTTATTTTTAATTTCCCACTAGTATTTAGCGGTATTTTCTCAACTGAAGTGTTGTGCGTGAGCCTTCCATGGCACAAAATTCACTTGATGCTTGACTTTGCTTGCTGATAGCGGATGAAAAAAAAAGGGGGTCATGATGTTTGTTGAAGAGACTGTTCTGCTCTCGAGCCTCTTATCTTCATTCTTACATGTCAAAATTAATGTTGGCCTAAAGTTTTGGATCACATTGTAGAGAGGTTCTCTCCATCGTGGTGTGGATGCAAGGCAGCTAAATTCCAAAGCAGCTTGAAGTTCTTGGTGAGCAATAACAGTATAATCAGTTATATTTTGTACACTTCGATACTTAGATGTAGGTATTGTGCATACCCTAATTTGATTGGTATGCCACATTATGTATATCTGTTTTCTTTTAGACTTTATTTTAATAACTGTACAGTTATTTTTATTGTTACTAATCAGCTGAAAGTATGCTAATCCCAATGTGTTCTTTGAGCTAGTTGTGTTGTTAGGGAGGTAAGCTCTCATGATAAAGGTAGTCATAATATATAAGATGCTATAGATAGTTAGGTACAAGCTCTTGTACTCACTCTCAGATCTTGTCCTATTTATGGAGTGTTATTTTAGACTGTAGGTTGAGGCATATTTTAATTCCTTTCCTACTATGTGCTAAACTTAACATGCTGGTGCCTCCATAACAGAAGAATATTTTGAATGCACCAAGATCTATCAACATTAGTTAAAACGCTCAAAACGCTTATGCAAGTGGTTATTTTAGAATTCTCAAGGTTTCTTCAAAAATAAAAGAAACTAAATAATAGAAAATTTTGCTTATTTTGTAAAGAAGTTTATGCAATGGAAAAGCTCATATCAAAGCTTTTGGGTTTGTTTACTTTTGAAGATGGTCAAAAGCCTGTTCTTATTTTAAACTGAGACTAAGAAGGTCTTGAATTTGTAGTGTCTACCTACATGCCAATTTTCATTGACTGTTGTATTGGTAAGGCTTGCTGCTTGGTGATGTGCAGAGATGTGTGTTCGTCTTTTAGGTTTATAGGAATCATTTTCTGCATCTACTGTCTTATACAATTGAAGTGATCCGATACTTGTGAATTAGACGACAATATATACTACATGAGCAAATGTATTTTGTACAAGGCTTGTTTTGTTAGGTCGGTTTGTCCATCATCAAAAGGTTTACTCTAGGAATATTTTGTTCATCTTTAGTGCTCTTAATTGCAATGTTATTCTGTTAATTGTCAATATAAAAGTTGCATGAGTGGCTCTTCATCAGGAGGACAATGTAGATTCATCAGGGTAATGATTGTCAAGTTTCATGTTAAGTAATTCTCAATATGTTGGCTTAGTTATATTTGTTGAGTAAATTTTATCAGAGATTAACTACCCAACCGCATACTAAAGAGACCATAGAAGTCACCTTTAACAAAATAGAACTAAAACTAGTTTGTTCTGTTTCTATTATTAAAGTTAGTCGCCCAGTTAAATCAAATTACAGTATGACAAATAGGCAAAACAAATAGTAAATCTCTACTGACGTATGTGGATGCATCTAATAAATTGAAAACACTAACCTTAATTTTAGCCCCTCACTTTTGACTGTTTTCTCAATCATTTTCAGGAAAATGCATGGAGGCATATTATTTGCCCTCTAGTCCTAGTCTAGTCATAATAACAGTTGGAGTCCAATCATTGTTTCTCCTTCTTACCCTGTCTGTATTCTACATTGTACTTCAGCTTCATTAGTCACCACTGTTTAAATTTCATCTTCAGGATGTTAATTTAATCTTACTTTAATTTTGTTTTCTTTTTAATTTGTAAAAGTTACCACCATCATTGCCTACTGTTACGAACCATGGCAGCCATTTTCCATATTTCTGTATGTTTTCATTGGAAGTATAATAATATAAATCCCGTGATAGCACCACTTTCTTTTTATTCTACCTTGTTCCCCCCCCCCCCCCCATTACCATTTCCGCCACGTTACTTCGTAACGTGCGTGCTATCCCTTGCTAATTCTCTTTCCTCACAGACGGGCCACTCGGTTCGACCGAGCCCAAGTGAGATTCCTTTCCCCCGAGACGGAGCTGCCTCCCCATTACCACCAGAGATTCAATTCTCCAGTCACTACAAATTTTGCCCCATCTCTTTTCCCCTCCCGCTGCTTTGCCCGCTTCGACCGCCCAGCGCGGATCCTCGCCCGCCTCTCCTTTATTCACGGCCGAATGCGTCCCCGCCACCGTTCCTTTTCTCATTCCCCCTCCTTTGCGCAGGGAATCATCTTTGATCAACATTATGACTTCGTTTTGCGTGAAGCGATTTTCTGTGGCTGCGGCTGCATTCCCCGGCGTAGCACCCCCGGGCAAGGCCAGGCGAGGCAAAGCCCGATGGAGCCGGGCAGGGTGGCAGGGTCTGCTCTCCGCCACGCCACGCCAGCACCAGAACGGAACGGCCTGTGTCAGCGGTATTACTCTTCCCCTCCCATTTTGTGGGGAAAATCGTTTACCGACGATTTAGTGGTGAGAGCTCCCCCCC
>NW_026267277.1:735049-737519 GCF_000697945.3 Frankliniella occidentalis | reverse complement strand
CCCCCCTTTCTAGCGCGCAGTGCCCTGACCACGGAGAAAATGCAGCGCGAAGGTCAGGACGGGAAAAGTGCGTGAACGAGCGTGATGAAGTGGCGGAAGAAAGACGGGGACGGGGAGGAGGGAACTCGAGAAGAGCGACGATTGTATTGTTGTCTCTGCCTGTGAGACATCGAGGTTGTGTGTGAGGGAAGGAGACAGAAGAGAGAGGCGAACGAATGGGGCGATTGCTATCATCCCTTGCGGTGGCGGGCGCACAGCGCTCTCGCTCTCCCGCCCTCCACGGTCTCCCCTCCTCTCGCGGGCCACCGCCACACCACCGTCACACCACCGCCGGCCGCCAACAGGAGGCTCAGAACAAACACCTGGCGCGGGCCCTCCTCCTCCGGGACGGGACTCATCTCCCCCTCCAACCAACTCCAGGACGGGTCCAGCTACCCCTCCCCTTCCATCCCCCCGGAGAAATCTATTCAGATGTGATGCCGACGCGTGGAGGGAGCGAAGACACCCAAACATTGGGCTGATTGGACCGTCATGGAGGGTGCGTCTGCGGCCGCAACCCCTTCCCCCGCCCCTCCCCGCCGCGTCCTGCCCCACCTCACCGTGGGCCGTGTCGAGCTAGATTGATTTCACTAAGGTCCCATCCCAGCCCCGCCGCGACTAGGCCCGGCCACGGCCCGGCCCACGAGGCCGTGAGGAGAGGAGAGGCAAAGGCCTTTGAGGCAAGTTTCACGCCGGACTGCTGGGCCAACCGGCATTCGAAAACATAACTTTCTTTTTAACGGGCACAATTTACGGCAAGTGCGAGGCTTGTAAGGCTTTACGTAGGTTTAAAGGAAATTAATTAGAAATATGCTCAGGTACTAGAACGTTGTAAACAACCGGCTGAGGAAGAGAGAAACACGTAAGAGGGCGAGGGGGTAATCACTACAGAAAGTAGGTGTACACATTTCTATAAAAGTTAAAGTGAAAGCAATGAAAACTGAAAGAAAATGTGAACAAAAGTGACTTATCGTACGTTGATCAGATCAAAAATGAATCAAATAGAGAGGATATAGGCATAGAAATGAAGTAAACTTAGTAAAACGGTGAAAAAGTGAATAAAAGTGGAAAAGTGAAAAGTTGAGGTGTACGCATTTTCACGGAGTGATTACCCCCTCGTAAGAGGGTTATATGATGGTTATGATTCAGGGAAGATAAAATGCTCGAGGGGTGAAAAAAACAACGTGTCCACTACTAGCAGGAGCACGGTACTTTATACTCGGAGTCCTCCAGCAGGACTCTACTTTATATCTGCAATAAATATAGCGATATTGACCACAGCAGACCGGCGAGGAAACGAGCGGTCAACGCGTTGATTTACGCGGCAAGGCTGTGCCACCGTGAAGACCAGGCCCCCACCGGGTATTGGACAGTACACCCCAAAAATAATTTTCACCAGTGTTTAAGGTACACGTGTTCTCATCTTGATTCGCATGGAAAATAAGACATAAATTGGCGGGCTTGTCTCCGTTCTTCGTTCCTGCCAGTCGTGGGGAAACGGCGCGGCTAATTTGAAAATGAACTCCTTAAAAAAGGCGAGGAAGTGCCAGATGTGTATCAGTAGGGTACGACAACAACGACAAATAAACCAGCACTCGTTGCGCAGGTCGCGTGTCTCTCTGGGATGGAATAGAGGTGACGCATGGCCCTGTGACCAGCCCGCAGCAATGCGGCGGAGCAGGCGGCCCATCCTCCATATGTTCCGCCGTGTGTGTGTGTGCGCGCGCGCGTTTGTATGCGAGAGTCTACCCCATAAATTGTCTAATGCTGGCTAATTATTAACATTATCGCCGCACCTGGGGAATATTATTTGAGCCATGCGTTCTCATTAGCCTTGCTCTCGACGGGGGGTTGTGCAAGCCGGCAGCGCCAGCGTGGCGAAAGCGTGGCGTTAGCGTGGCGTTAGCGTGGCGTTAGCCCTCCACGCGTGTATTCTCCCAAAGCCCAGTCCAGTCCAGAATGGGTCATCCCCCAATGCGCCTGCGAAGCAAGGAAAAAAGCCACCGGCCCAACAGGCCCGCGCACGGGTTGCCTATCGGGCGGTCGCAGGCGCCTCCCCTGCGCGCCTGTGAGCTGCAGGATAGGCCACCGGCCCAACAGGCCTGCACACGGGTTGCCTACCGGGCGGTCGCAGGCGCCTCCCCTGCGCGTCTGTGAGCTGCAGGATAGGCCACCGGCCCAACGGGTCTGCGCAAGGGTTGCCTACGTGGCGGCTGCAGGCGCCTCGAGCGCGCTGAGCTCCTTGCCCGACGCCCTTCCCTTACCGTGCCCCCCGGTACGCTCGGCCATTGGTTATATAATTTTAAGACCCCGTCGAGAGCGGTGGGCATGGCTCTTATGGATGAGGTAGGGCCTGGGCGTCGAGCCTGCGGCCCACCAGGCCGGCGCAGCCAGGACCCTGACGAGGCTGTGGGGCCGGGGGAGATGGGGG
>NW_026267277.1:730149-732929 GCF_000697945.3 Frankliniella occidentalis | reverse complement strand
CCCCCCCCCCCCGGCCCATGCATGCTGACTGAACCAACTTTGTTGCTCCTGGCAGGGCTTTAGATCCTGGTTGCTCACAGTAAGTGACCAATGTCTCAACTGTCGTGTGAATCTTTTACTAAACTACTAAACTTGGGTAAGCTCCAAGGTAACAAAGCTCCAGGCTACGGGTCCCCGGTACCTTTCAGTGGCGGACGACCCCGTGTTGATACGCTCGCACACACTGTGCCTTTGCTTGCCTTTCTTGCCTTTTCTACAGAGAGAGAAAGAGAGAGAGGCAGAGCGCACAGAGATACGTTGAGGTGCATGTACTCGACCGGGCCTGGAGGGTCATCTCCATGACAGCTCTAGGCCTTCCCCTCCCCCTTCCTCCTCTCCTCCAGCCCCACTCGACGGGGACGCCCTCCTCGTGACAACTATCCTTCCTTCTGCAGCACAATTCTTTTGTCCCTCCCAACGCTCGATTTTGCCTCCTTGTCGTGCACCCAGCGCGCCTCATCCCTTCCCTTTTCCACCCTCTTCCGCGCTTCCGCGTGTCACGGTAAATGCTGCAACGGTTCAAGGTAGCGTCAGGTGGGAAGCGAACTTGTCATCAAAACAAAAGTAATGGTGTGTCCTTGTATTCGAGGTTTAGGATATGGGTGAGCAGTGCCGCGCGACTGGAGAGGGAGCAAGAGCAATTAAGAGCAAGAGCAAGAGCAGGAGTAAGAGCAGTCCCTCGCGGTCTTGCCCGAGCAGAGTAGAGCAGGCGACGTGAGGGACAAAAGAGGACGCGCCAAATGAAAGGAATGGAATGCCCCCCGCCCCGCCCCGAGCCCCGCTCCATGTGCTGCGCGGGAGCCGCAGGAGCCGCGCGCGCTAAAGACATAATCAGGTTTACCTCTCGGGCTCGCTCGGGCTAGAATTCTGATCTTATTTAATGAGGTTACGTTTCATCCCTCTCGGTGCCGCCTCCTTGGCTCGGACTCTCTGCCGCCACCCCCGGAGCCGGCCCCAGAGCCGGCCCCGGAGCCGCCGCCGGTTCCAGGCGGGGCCCGTCGCCTTTGCTACCCGCCGGGCCCGTCTCTCTCGCACTGCAGAGCGGACCAGCCCCGCGTCGCCTCTCCGTCTCTGTCTCTCCTCGCCTTTCAGGCGGTGCCCTAATGGGCAGCCCTTTGCTCATCAAGTGAAGGAAGCCTCGGCCTCGGCGTGGCGGGCCTTGGACTTTGGCACCTTCCGCGACGCCTGGGCGGGGAGCGGAGGCGGTCAAAGGGATGCCCCGTCGGCCAAGGCGGCCCGGACCAGACAAACGCCAGAGGCGTTGCCTCTGCCTGTGTTGTTGCTGCTGCCGCTGCCGCCTCGGGAAATCTCTGGTTTCACAGAAATTCTTGACAACCGCAACAATCTCTTCACAAAGACAACAACAAAAAGAACAACACACATACACATTCAGTTACGGCATTGAGACCGTTCCAGAGTGAAAAATCATCAAACGGACACTCAGGGACTTTATCGCACTATTTTAACATCTATTATTATCACGGTCGTGATATGTTTTGCTCTTAATTACGATAGAGAAGGGAATTTCTCATCCCTAACAGAAGGGAATTATACAATTTCAGGTTAGGAGACTGATCAAAATGTGAGAGACAATTTGGCATTGACGTTAAGAGGGTGAAGGCGGGGGTCGTTGCAAGAAAGTGCTTTTCTGGCTGGTTTAGTTTTCTTTTTCTTTTTCTTTTCTAATGCTTTTTACATAACCTGGAAAGTCTATTCTTGGCTTACGGTAATTTTTTTCTGGACTGCGAGATAACCATCTAACGTTACCTACGCATTCCAGTGTAAAGGCCGAAATTACAGCTTGTCATTCTGTTACACGTTGCTTCACACGGCCCAAAGTGTGTGTGTCTCTCGTCTATAACTCAATTTGTCAGGCGTCTTATCATTGGGGAGGGGGGGACTTCATTTTTGTTAGGCGACATGAAGAGACACCGTCCGATGCCGATTTATAAGGAACCTCTCTAAGACCTCAGGATAACTAGTTCCTCCGTTTAGCGCTGTCAGGTCAGACTGCGTGCTAGTCACCGTTTGCGTAGGGTGGAGGTCCCAGTACAAGTTGAGAGTCGAGCCCACCATCATGAATGCCTTCCTCGTCCCGTCCTTTCTCTGCTGCGCCACCAGCCGCCGTCTTGGACTTGGCAGCGCCCCCCGAGGCCCAGGAGCACCGTGCCACCAGCTCAGTGACGGTCGTCGACGACCCCTGTTTGTACGACCTGCCCACAACCGTTTGTACGAGTACGATCTACCTTTTCTACCATCTTCATTTTTACGAACTGTATATTCCGAGTAATATCCAGCCAGCATTGTCAAGTATTGTTATGAACGTATTTCTTATCAGTTAAATAATAATTAGTCTGTTAAAGTTATAAAATTGCTTTGCCATTTCCCTCTAAATAATTTGCACCCAAATCCGTGCGGTACCGCAACACCCTTTCCCCTTCTGCTCGACGCGCCACATTTCCTCGTCGCGGTTGCTTTGACGTGGGAGCTTGAATAGAACGTTCGCCACATCTCCGCCCGCAGGGAAAGGTACCCGTACAAAACAAAAGCGGCTTCAGGGTGTCTCAGAAATAGACAACACACAGCCAGTGCACAGGGAAAGCAAAGACTCGCTACAGACACGTCCAATACGCGCTCGAGACATCGAGGATGTCTAAAAAGTGTCTAATTAAGAGTCGAATTTAGACATCCAGAAGCCGATGCGAAGCCAGCCAGGGGCCACACCCGAGACGGTAGGGAGC
>NW_026267277.1:727556-730099 GCF_000697945.3 Frankliniella occidentalis | reverse complement strand
AGAACATTCTTCCCAAATTTCAGCATATCGACGAGGTCGGAGAAAAATAGGTCAGAGAAAATTAGGTCGGACAAAACCTAGGTCGGTCAGCACTTTTGGTGATTTTGGAAAAATCACCAGGTCGGGGAAAAATAGGTCGGACAATCTAAATACACCCGGGAGCACCCCCCCTTTTTTTTCAGTCGGCGTCCTGTTGCTACAAGGGCAAGTCTTCGCAAAGACCTCGTGAGGTAAGGGGGGGGGGGGCGTCCCTCCGCGTCTCCAGCATCCTGCTTTTCGGCTTCCGGCTTCCTCCCTCTGCCCCCAGACTATTCGAGAGAATCAACAAATAGCCGTGGGGGCCTCCCCTCCCGCCCGCCGAGCTGCTCGCCCCGCCGGGCCGGCCGCCGCCGCGCCCTATCAGTGGCCCCCACGGGCCCGGGCCGCCCAGACTCGCTCCGGGACCACATTAACTGTTTGCCGATTAATCTGCCATTAACCCCGCAGGCTCGACCGGAAGCTGCCAGGCGCCGGGACCGGATGTGGCGGCCCTCTCAGCCCCTGCGCAGGTGCTCGCCGCCGACCAAGCGTGCTTAATTGTCTGAGCCAGCGCGTCTGCCGAGGGATCAGCAGGAAAGTATGTCCGTCCTTCGCCGTCACCAACCTGCCGAGGTCAACCTCTGCCAGCCCTCAAGAACGCCTGGTAGGTAGGCAACATCTGGCCTGCAGGGCATGCGTGCACCGCGGGGTGGCCTACTCCGAGTCTCGCAGGCGCCGTGCTCGCTCTCGTGATTCGCCGACTGAATCTGGGAAAAACTGGAGGACTCTATGGACGATCCCCAACCCTACGCAGATTCTGCGTAGCGAGATTGGAGCACTTCTGGGAGAGCGATATATTGAATCGCTCCTCTAGAGTCACTCAATGGGCGTTCGTATGACTCTTTAAGAGTGATACTGAAAGAGATGACTGTAATTCAGCGTTGTTTTCGTGATACGGATGCAGTCACTCTCATTGAGCGATACAGAAATAAAGTCGCTCTAGTCGGGTGATGTAAAAACGCGTCACTGAATTTGAACGAGAAACATGACTCTGGCGTGCACAGTGTGGTGCCGGATGTGTTTCATCTGTGAGCGGGACTGTAAGAAAAGCAGTCAGAGAGAGTTGAGCGAGAGTGTGTATTTCGGAGACACAGGGACGAGCAGAAGCCTATCTCTGCCGGGTAGCCGAGTAGCTGAGCCGCACCCCCGGCGGCCGCCCCGGCGGCTCCACTCTTGCCAAAAGGAGCGCCCGAGCCGCGGCGCCCTTGGTGCTGCGCCAACTCTTTGCCGATATACCCGGAGCTCCGTGGAGCCGCGAGCGAGTCAACTTTACTTATTTATTTCTCGCTTCTGGGCGCACTCCGCAAAATGGACTTGTTCGTGGTGCGGCGCGCCGGCCCACTCGCACGGATCGGCAGTGAGTGCAGCCCCGCCCCACCCCGCCGCGCCCGGGGCGTTCCGGCTGCGCGGGCGTTCTCCTGACGGATCGCCCTGGCTGGCTGGCGGAGGTGCATCACTCGCACGCCACCTGCCAGGACGCCCGGCGGCCCCGTCCCGGTGTCATTTGTTTATGCGTCGCTCTGTCATTTGGCAGCCCTCCGCGGGGTGACGTCCGACTGCAGCGTCGCCGTCATAGAGAATGACGTCGTCGCTTGGGAAATGGCGCCCTCGTCAGAACGACAGGCGCGTCGTGTCAGAGAACGACGCCCTCGTCCTGAACGTGTCGCTTTTTGTAAGAAATGACGTTGTGCTCGTCGGAGTACGGTGACCTACATGCTGGGGTAGCCCCCCCTCCCCCGCGCGTTAACGCTCGTCCCGAAGAGGCCCACGGTCCTAACGGTGCAGCCGCGAGCTGGTCTCCACGGCCCCGCACCGCCACGGGCCAGACCGAGCCGGACAAGTCGTTTATTCAGACACGCACCTTTTGCTTATCGGAAATCGCTGGGCTTTGGCGATATCGCTATATAGCTGCCCTTCTCCCCCCAGCCTCCCACACGCCATCCACGAAAAAAAAAAGTCCAAAGGGATTCGCAGACAAAAGGATTGCCTCGGCGGCCTCTTGTGAGTCCCCGGAATGGGGTTCTGGAGGGGGTGAGGGGAGGAGGGGCTGGAGATGCTCTGAAGCAGAGCCTTGCCCTGGAGGGGGGGGGGGGCAGAGCAAAGGAAATGTTCGTGCGCTCTTTGACAGAGCGTTATCGCCGCACGCCTCCACCAGCTCTCTCTCTCTCTCTCTCTCTCTCTCTCTCTCTCTCTCTCTCTCTCTCTCTCTCCCTCTCTCCTTCCCCCCCTCTCCCCCCTCTGTCTCTCTCTCTCCCGCCTTTTGCATCGCAGCAGCTCCCGGGCAGGCCTTGCCCTCAGTAGAGTGCCACCAGCCTCACTCCTTCATTTACCACCAAGAAGTCTGCGGAGGGCCTCGTCGGGACCCTGCCTCTGGAGTCCGCGGCCCCAGCACGGAGGCCCTGCAGGAGGGGCCGAGGATGGCGCCGGACACTCCCGCTGCACGTCTCCAGGCGGGGCGGGGCGGG
>NW_026267277.1:723799-727506 GCF_000697945.3 Frankliniella occidentalis | reverse complement strand
AAACTGGCTGAAAAGGACTCCATGACCTGTGGTGGGTCAGTACAGTTTAACCAACGTACGCCTCAACCGTCTCACAATCTACCCCCCAGCCCGTTTAAGCGAACAAGCACCGGATCCCATCCGAACTCCGAAGTTTACCGCGCGGGGCCCCCCGAGCAGGAGGGTGGGGTAGAGCCCTATTTTTTTGTGTGTTTCTTTTTTATTGCTCTGTATCAAAGCAAGATAAATCTTTTCTTGCCCCGTTTTAAAACTAGTTTCACTAAATCAATTTTAAAAAATCATACAAAAAAAATCAGGGGACTCTCCAGTAGATCTTATTTACCTTTCTGGTGAGGAGTCAAGCTAACCACCCCCCCCTTTTTTTTACCGGATGGGGGGAGTTGGGTTTGAGCATTTACGGCGCCGAGCGGACTTTTTTGACTGTTCTTTGACGTGGGGCTGCACTCCGTCAAAGTCGCGGTCTTTCCCTCACTGCACTTAAAGTACCCCTTCATGGCCTCTGAAGCCTTGTTCGTCTTTAAAGAACATTCTTCCCAAATTTCAGCATATCCACGAGGTCGGAGAAAAATAGGTCAGAGAAAATTAGGTCGGACAGCACTTTTGGGGATTTTGGAAAAATCACCAGGTCGGGGAAAAATAGGTCGGACAATCTAAATACACCCGGTGCGCACTGCGCGTTCGAAGCCCTCGGCCTGCTGCCTGAGGGTATCCCGGAAACGTGATTGTTTGCCGATTCGTTTAGACCGACCAAAATCGCTTTTCCTACTTTGAGCAAAAGTGTGCGACTAAATAAATGTTATTGTCCACAATAATCCTGATACTTCTCAAAGCAGAAGAGAGGCGCATTTTTCCTCATCCTCACATTTCCCCTCATGGCCTCCCCTCGGCCGGCTCTTGACCGGGGGGAGGCTCTCGAGAGCGAGTCGCTCTGTCTAGTCGCCTCTCCGCCCCTGCCCGCCCCTGCCCGCCCCTGCACTCGGTTGGAGTCGAGATTAGACACGGACACGGAACAGTGCGACGCGGAGGCGGGGCAGACAAAACCAACTCACCAAGTCTGACTCGGTCTGACGGACTGGCGAGGAATTCAACTAAAGCGAGTCGGTGGCTGTTTCAAGGGGGGTGCTCAGGGGACGGCCCTTGAAGAAAAGCAGTCCGTTAACGCCCCACCCCCCTTCCTTGTCGACAGCACGTGTTAGCCGATGTTGGGAGTGTGGCGGTCGGTTGAACAGCCGCTCGTGAGCATTTCTCTCCGCCATCTTGACCCCGGCCGTCCTCTGGCCCACTGAGGCCCCCGGCGCACCCGCCCCGCCGAGCCCACTCCTCGTAGGCGGGCAGGCAATCTGATTGCCCATTGTGATAAGCCTGTCATCCGATGGATGATTTATGTCACCGAATCGAGTTGCGAGGGGTACGAGGCGCGGGGTAGGGGGTTGTAGGAGTTGCGGGCGATGAAGAAAGTAAAGAAGTGGAAAGGGGGGGGGGAGCATGACGCGTCACGATCAGTGGGGTCAGCGTCAGCGGTGGACATGCAGGGGGCAGCCCTGGCCTGCATTCTACCTCCCCCAACCCCTCGGGCCCCCACTGGCTGGGGCGGGGCCCCGGGTGGGACCCTCGGCAGAGCTCAGCGGGACAGGCGCACTCACACTCTCCAGGCGGGCACTTGTCCACCGGCACACCTGGTGCCCCCTGGCGGCCCCTCCTCCCCCTTCCCTTTCGGACCTGGCCTGCTGCTGCTCCGGCAAAGTGGATTGGTCCGTTACCTCCATTAGGAGCGAGATTAAGGGGCACATCGCACACTTAATCGTTCCTTTAACGCAAACGAGTGGAGAGTGGCCACCCCCGCGGCCCCGCGCCCTCGCCCCGCGCCCCGGGGGTTGTGAGGAGGCCCCACGACAGGCACCCCGCCCGCCCCCGCCCCAACCGCGTGGAGGGCGTCGCATCGCTGCGGGCCTCGAGGGGAGTCTATGGGGAGCTGCTCCTCCTGGCTCACCTGGGCGTCGAGAGGCTGCCGCCCCCGCCGCGGAGGGCGAGGCGAGGGCCCTCGGGGAGCTTCCCGGCTCGGCGCGCCGGAGATCGCTCTAAACTCGGCGGGGCTGGCTTTGGCGCTCGGCGCTCCACTCGAGGCTTCACTCCGCTCCGCTCGCGCGCGCAGGATTAAGCCCTCAAATCAAGCCGAGCAGCGGCTGAGCGGCGCTGAGCGGCGCTGAGCGGGCCGTGTGTGCTCAGCAGTGTTGCCTCTGTAGCGGGCCGTGTCTGTGAATACGACACGGCCTTATTGGGGGACTCTTTGAAGCCCTCCTACACCTCGATGATGGCGGCCGGGGCCGGGGCCGGGGCCGGGGCCGGGCCGTATGGAGATGGCCCATCTTGCTCGCCCGTGTTTTGGCTTTGAGCGGGTAAGTGGGGCAGGGACGCGGCCAAGTGGATGCAGGGCTTAATTGCGTATACTGACGGCAGTCACCCCCCCCCCTCTCCTTTCCCCGTTTCGCCCCCTCTTGTTTGCCAACGACATCAAAGAGAGTCGGCACGGTGCTCCTTTCAGTTTATTCCGACAATAAATGAATCGCTCAACTATCCCGCTGAAAGTGACGCTAAACGGTCTGCACGGCCCGGTGGCCTGCTCGCGTCGCGCCACGCCCGCACACCGCCGCGGCGGTGCCTGGCTTCCGCCACCGAAACGCCCCGGGAAGGTCATTATGGGGCCTGCGCGAGATTTATGCGAACCTCAGAAAGATTCACGCCGGCAATTCGGAAGTGACACTGAGCTTTCAACTTCCGGCGGCGGGGCGGCGGGCCCGCGGTCCAACTTCCGGTCCGCCCGCCTCGCCCCGCCCCCGGGGCCGCCGCCGCGACCTGCTATGATGTCGTTTGCTGACGGGCTGGTCGGGGCGGCGGGGCCAGGGGCCAGGGCCGGGCCGTGGCCTCCGCGCGGGGGTATACGCCGCAGCAAATCTTCCGATTCAGCCCTTGATAGTACTTCTGCGCCGCCGAAGGGGGTTATCGCATATCATCCATTCACGAATATATCTCCCCCGCCCCTCTCCGCCCCGCGGCCCGTCCGCCCCGCGCCGCCAAGGCACTGATCGTGCGAGGTCTCCTCTCTTCTCTCTCCATTTGCCACACACTCGCCCCCTCCCCCCCTCCGACTCTCTCACGAGGCGGGCCTGTCCGCTCCATTGGCACGCTGATGTATCTGTTGGCGGTGGCAAATAATGAATAAGAAGCCATGTTGTGGCTTCTGTGTTTCTCGGCCGGGGTCGGGGAGGCGGGAGAGGGCGGCGGCGGCGGCGGCTGCGCGGCGGGCCGGAAAAGCCGCCATTTCGACTTCCCAAGGCGGCAGTCTCAGTCAATCCTGGTCACATAGACACGCTAAAAAAGCAGCTCAAAACATGTTGGGCGCGGTGTGGCACGGCGTTGCACGCGGCGTTGAGCGTGGCGGAGATCAGCGTGACGGTGGGGTCACGCGCTGCATGACACTATTGGTGAGGTTCTCCTCTTTGGTGCGACGGTGCGTGCTCGCGCGGTTTTGCGTGGCCGGCGTGGCCGGGCCACTTCGGCGTGGTCCGAGGTGCCGTTTCCGCATGTACCACGCTGTGCCCCTCCCTCGAGATCGCCGAGCCTAAGTCCTACCTTCTGTGCGTGGACCAAACCTTCAGTGGCTACATCCCCATCCCTTTCCTCCAACTTCGAAAAAAAAAAAAAAAAAA
>NW_026267277.1:722063-723749 GCF_000697945.3 Frankliniella occidentalis | reverse complement strand
CCGGTTGCCTTGGCAGTAGCTCCCTACCGTCTCGGGTGTGGCCCCTGGCTGGCTTCGCATCGGCTTCTGGATGTCTAAATTCGACTCTTAATTAGACACTTTTTAGACATCCTCGATGTCTCGAGCGCGTATTGGACGTGTCTGTAGCGAGTCTTTGCTTTCCCTGTGCACTGGCTGTGTGTTGTCTATTTCTGAGACATTCTAGAGACACTCTGAAGCCGCTTTTTTTTGTACGGGTAGTGTGCCACAGATCTACTATAGTACTCGATGCTAAGGTAAAAGAACCCACTCATCCATGTCAAAGCGTCGAAAGAAACGAGGAAATGTGGTAGCTATAGGAAGCTGCAGTGTTACCCATCGAAAGAGCGACCGACAGACCCTGCCGCAGGATGGTGATCGGAGAGCTCCCGGATTTTTCGACTTTCGGTCCCAATCTCGGGTACCACACTCATTTTTTTTAAAGACAGTCCCCAGTCCCGTGGCACGAACGGGAGCTCTAGGACTACGAGACGGAGGCTGAGCATGCAGCAGCGCCAGCCTTCGCCGTGCTAGGCGTGGGGCTAGCCGCGGGTCGTGGCAGTTTTCGCCCCCGAGAAGCCCCGTGCGTCCGCGGCCGCGGCCGCCCGGAATGCACGCTGACCCTCGAGGACAATGGCCCACGATGATAACAGGAAACAGAACTTCCCCCGCCTGCCTTGCCCCTCCCCCGACCCCGCCCCTTCCGCCACACGCCCAAAAGTAAAGTAACAAGAGTAAAATGAATCTGAATACTCATAATTACTGTATTGCAAACAGAAAAAGTTATTTGCAAGATACTCTCATTCGTTATGTGGTGAGCCTTAAAATACCCTGGACGCTAGTTCCAGCAGCATGGGGGCCGAAGAGGGGGAGAAGTGAAAAGGGAAGTAGGGTAGGGGGGGGGGAGAGGGGTAGGCCGTCAGAAAATTGAGCCATCGCCGCGCCACCACCGCTCCGCCGCGGCGCGGTATCTCTGGGCCATCGCGACGCGGCGGCCTCAGGAGCTCCGCCAGCAGAACGGAACGGAACGGTTTGGAGCGATTCGGATCCGACTGAATTTCATTATTCTGATAGCCCGGCGTGGTTATGAAGTTGTGGGGGTCGCTGCGGCGATGAGGAAGAGGAGAGGGGCGAGGGGCGAGTGTCTGTGGAATCCACTCGAGTTGGGGTGCATAGTTAAGGGTGGATCCTCCGACGACTGCTCCGCTGCTGGTTGTACAGGAGGTATGGGGGAGGGGGGGGCAGTGGAGAGTAAGGGGGTCTTTTGGCTATTTCTACCCGAGATGGCGGTCACGACACGTGTTTCCGCTCGTTCATCAAGCGCTGCTGCAGCCCGCTGTGTGTGTGCGTGAGTGAGTGTCCGTCCAACGCAGCCCCCCTGCCGTGAAACAATAAGCCCTGCCACACCACGAGGCCCCACCACGCCACCAGTCCGAGCCCCGCCCCGCCCCCGTCACGCCAGTAGTGTGCTGCTGCTGCTGCTGCTGCTTGCTATCTGCAGTCCAGATCTGTGACTAAGCGATAGGCATAAATATTTAATGAGCGTCTCGAAAAGAGAAAGGCGAAGGCTATGCGGCGGTGGGCGGGGCGGCTGCGGTGGCAGGCCGGGCGCCGGGCTGGGGCAAGCAGGGACTGGGCGGGGCGGGGGTCACGTCGAGGACTCGCGAC
>NW_026267277.1:709647-712347 GCF_000697945.3 Frankliniella occidentalis | reverse complement strand
AAAACAAACGAGAAAGCAAAATATATATTTTTTTAAATCTCAATCAAGAATCAAACTTGAAAGCAGAAATGATAGAAATGGATTTAGTTTGAATCAGAACTGCCACAAACGGCCACAAATTTATGACTTCCTAGCTAAAGGTGCAAAGCTGATAAAAATGAAGTAGGCTGCAGTGAGTTGTACCCGTGCCAAGGCGGGCAACATCGTCAACGGAATAGGTGTCCCGGTACGGGTGCGGGTGCAGGGCGGGGGTTGTGGCCCGGGCCCGGGTTTCGTTGTTCAGAAAGTTGGCCATCCCTTCTGCGGCCGCAGCCCACCTGGACACGGGACGCTGTGCCCGGGCCCAACCCAACTCCCCAGCGGGGTCCTCGTAGTCGCCCCCGGCAGCCCTGGGGCTGAGCCCCGCCCTCGGCAGCCCCAGCCCAGCACCGCCTTCACGTTCCTCCACATGAATAAAAAAGGACGAATGGGAGCAGAAGGCCTCTCCGCGGCCGACCTGCCTCGCAGCCCTGTGCGGCCACGTGACCTCACATGACTTTGTCAATCGCCTCGTTTCTACGGCCCATGGAAATTTCTCGTTATCAGACCCGTCATTTCAGGACTCCGCAATAGGGCGAAGAAAAAAAAGACCAAATCCGAATCCGAATTTCAAGCAGTCGTAGCCTCCGAAGCGAGGGGTGTGGAACTAGCCAAAAAGTTTACACATGATTGTGTCTACAATCATTATTTCAGATTGTGTGTGATTGTTTCGGATTTTGTGTGATTGTTTTCAATTATTGCGTGTAATTGTGGCATGATTGTTTGTGCATGTTTTTCCCGATGTACTCATATTGAGTACAGTTCCACACCCCTCGCCCTCAACAAGGCGATGGTATTACTGAACTGACCTCTTTAGCACCTTCTATTGGATACGACGCAGAAATATGTTCCGGGTTTGGTTCGTCTTTTCCTCCCCCCTCGACTTTACGGAGCTAAAACTGAAACAGACTTATTTCATTTTCAAAGTTACAGTAGGTTATAAGACAAAGAGAAAAGTCTTCGATTATTTTTCTCCCCGCATCAAATGGCGCGCAAGTTTCTGTCGTCTCCCGGGCACCCACAACGGGGTGGACAGGGGCCGACCTCCGAACGCACTTGACAACGCCCGTCCGGAAAAACTGAAGGATGGGGACATGGGCCGGGGCACTTCTGCGGCTTGTGGTTCACCATTAGCAGCTATGAAAGTTTAACCGCGATGGGAGGATCTTGAGGTTCGTGGGTGAGAGGGAGGGGGGAGCTCGGGGTGACATAGGCGTCCTACCGTAGCGAGCTGAGTTATGGGCAGAGCACGCAGTTCTGGCCGTAGAAACATTCGGCCCGACCATGGCCTCCCCGAACGCACCTCCGACGACAACAACTTTTTGAAGTGTGTGGATGCCGGCGCAGAGAGAATCATCTGTCTTTTCCGGCAGTGCAGTTGTATATATTTCCTCTTTCATCGCGCGCCTGATGACCCTATTCCCGCCCACTGCCCCACACTGCCACCCGCCCCGCCCCACCCCGCCCGCGTACGGCCGAACGACGTAGTGCGATCGTGTAGAGGCATCGCCCCACATCGGCCGCGTCATGTAGGGATTCCGATCACGTTTGAGAACCGACGTAAGGGCGGGGCGGGGCCCCACCCGGGTGTGGGGGAGGGTAGGCCGTGTGCTGGGTCTCGGCGGGCGGGCCGCGCGGGGCCGCGCCGGCGCCTCGCATTGCCTCACACCCCGTGTCCCGGCTCGCACACACACACACACGCGCGGCGGAACAGATTGTTGTCCTGGTGGCCGCACGGAGGCCGCCGCAGCCGCACGACGGAGGACGCCTCGGAGGTCGCGCCTGGCTGAAAGCTGCGGTATCATCCGGACCCCCGCCATTTCCGTTCAGCCCTCTGCCTATAGGGGAAGAACTGAATAAAGAGCTAAACCGGAAACACCAATTAGTCCGAATCGTTAGCCCAAACAATGTAGTGGTCAACTCGTTTCGGCAACATCAACGCATTGTTCATGGGATACGACTATCTCAAGGAAAACGTTTTTTCTCGCCAAGACCTCATCGTGACCTCTGAGCTGAGGTCCTTGCACCTGTGAGGTCACCAGTGGGGTCACAAGTGCAAGAATCCGTGACTTTGCAGGACATAAAGAGGTCACAATGAGGCTTCGTGAGAACTATGTCTTCCTTGGGATGCGAGATCCGTTTCCGGTTCCTACTTTGCATTCGTGGAGCAAAACTGAAATTTAGGCCATTAAGGCCCTCGCTATCCCGGTGTATCAATTCGCGCTGGTGAGGTGAGGAGAGGCACCCAACCTCTTTCACACGGGCATCTGAATAAGGGGAAAATTAAAGGAGGTGCTGACATTGAAAACGGCTTAACCCGGCCCCGGGCCATGCCGGCCCGCCCAACGTCCACACTGGTCGACCGTCGGCGTCGTTCCTCTCGTCCTGCTAAGTTTTTCATGCGACAGGGTCGCAGAAAAAGCCCCGTACATATTTCATCCTCGCGCGCTGACACCTTCACCCGGTGCCGGTGCTGCGCCTGGCTACGCCGCGCTCGAGTGCAGCTGCGAGTGGACGGTCAACACGACAGCAGGGCGGCCCACTCGGCTCCAGCTTCTCCACCGCCCAGATTCCTCGTTCTTCTTCTTCTTGTTCACTATTCTGATTATTTTTTTTTTTTTT
>NW_026267277.1:702081-705647 GCF_000697945.3 Frankliniella occidentalis | reverse complement strand
CCCCCCCCCAAGCCGTCCGATCTCCATTCCTGCGAAAAAAGCCACTTGATCAAACACGTGTGGTCGCGCCGCCTCGGGAACCTGGGCTGTCACGACACAAGTCACGAACCATGTGACGTGACGTCACGACCGCCACCGTTTTGTATCCCTCCGTTATCGCTGGGAACAAATGCTGCTTATGACTGTTGCAAATCGATTCCATACATTGTGTCTTTGCAATGATCATGACGGCTGCGACAGCTTAGCAACAAATGTTTATAGTGAATCTTTTTATTCTGCCCCTTTGCCCCACAGTCCATAATCATGTAGTGGGCATGTTTTATCGGTCTGGCGTAACTGCACACAACTGAATAAACAAATCCCAAGAACTCCGAAGATTGAGGAAAGAGTTAAGCCGTCCTTGGCTTTGACTATCCTGCCTGTCCTGTTGCGTTTCGGGTTAGCGGGTGGGCGGTAAGGACCCCTTTTTGCTCGGAAAGGGAAGAAGAGAGAGGGAGGGGGAGGTCGGGCGGGAGTTAGGCCTTCAGGAGCGAGGGCCAGGCCAGACCTAAAGCTAGGGACCCCGACTAGCATGTAGGACTCGCCTTTCGACTCCTCTGAATGGCGTGCGGAAATTCATTGACTGTATCCAAGGCCTGAACCTGTGGCACTCCCTCCTTCCCCTTCATTGCCCTTCCCCTTTCAATGTCCATCTTCCCCTCCGTTCCGTATCTCGGCTGGCGAAATGCTGCCCGACTGCTGCTACACCTGGACAAGACTAGACGCCACCGCCGAGAGCCACCGCTGGGGGAGGGCACAAAAAACACAAGTAGATATATTATGTCCCTTTTCGATTTCACCGCCGCCTTTGAGACGCACTATTTACGGGAAGATCGTATTTCACGCCGCCGTGCAGAGGGGAAAGGCAGAGTGGAAGGGGGGAAGAAATAGGACTGAGGCTTAGGTGTGCCCCCCCCCCCACCCCGTCCCCCATCTTGTGTGAGTGCGTGCGTGCTCACGCAGAGAATACTTTTGGTTTGGTGTCACTAAATAACTATATGTTTCCAGTATGATTCAATCACAACTTTGGTCCAATAGATGAAACAAAGGTCACTATTATTTTGAAAATTGCCTCTATCTTCTTACCCGTTTATTTTCTTTGGTACTTGGCATCGATTGTACTGTTTCCCCCTCGAGTGTTACGTGTGCTGCCAGGTCTACCACAATCTGAATCGTTGTCGTTCCTCTTCGTCCTTGAGTGACGACTCAGCTTTCTTTGGCTGAATACAAATTATAAACCCCCAAGAAGCAACAAATGAAAGCAGGATAACAACGGGAGTGTGGTGGTAGAAAAGCTTTAACTATCGTGCTCTCTTATGACACTGCAGGAGGAGCATGTAACGTCCTAGGCAAAGCGCACAAAGGGTTGCCTGCACGCCAGGCGTCAGTGCCGGATCGGTGAACCAAGTGACGCGAACCGTCACAAGCGAACGGGCGGCGGGAGACTCGGTGTGCACCCTGACACCAGGAGCCTAACGGTATGACCTGCGACCTACACCGCTGCATTCGGCGCCATAGTACCGCCCACCGCCCCCTCCCCCTTGCACGCACAGTTTTCGGGAGCCTTCTTGGCTGCCAACTTGACAGGGTGCGCACCGGTGCAACTAGATTGTCCGACCTATTTTTCTCCGACCTCGTGGATATGCTGAAATTTGGGAAGAATGTTCTGTAAAGACGAACAAGGCTTCAGAGGCCATGAAGGGGTAGGTACTTTAAGTGCAGTGAAGGAAAGACCGCGACTTTGACGGAGTGCAGCCCCACGTCACAGAACAGTCAAAAGTCCGCTCGGCGCCGTAAATGCTCAAACCCAACTCCCCCCATCCGGTAAAAAAAAGGGGGGGGTGGTTAGCTTGACTCCTCACCAGAAAGGTAAATAAGATCTACTGGAGAGTCCCCTGATTTTTTTTGTATGATTTTTTAAAATTGATTTAGTGAAACTAGTTTTAAAACGGGGCAAGAAAAGATTTATCTTGCTTTGATACAGAGAAATAAAAAAGAAACACACAAAAAAATAGGGCTCTACCCCACCCTCCTGCTCGGAGGGTCCCGCGCGGTAAACTTCGGAGTTCGGATGGGATCCGGTGCTTGTTCGCTTAAACGGGCTGGGGGGTAGATTGTGAGACGGTTGAGGCGTACGTTGGTTAAACTGTACTGACCCACCACAGGCCATGGAGTCCTTTTCAGCCAGTTTCTAGGTCTTATTATGCACCCCGCTACCACAGCGAGGTGCCAGGCACCGGGGCGCGAACCCCGGCCCAGAGCCGACACTTAATTGATACCTATGACGCAGTGCCACCAACAATGGTAACCACTACGACATCGGAACACCACAAGAGGGGCGAGGTGAAATGACGGGTTTGAAGTCCATTTGAAATTTGGTGGCCTGAGAAAAAGTTCAGACACACGGAGAGTCGAACTACCGACCTCCCGCGCTCTGAGCGGACGCGCCACCGACTGAGCCATAGAGGCGAGATGCGGATTGGCGCTCCAGGGAACGAATCATTCTACGCTGTCGCTGACTGGCGTCGCTCCTTGTCTCCCGTAATACAGGACCGACTTTGAATGCGCAGCGGAGAAGACGGGCGGGCGGCCGAGCGCGCTAAATCGTGCGCGTGTCAAACTGTTCGCCCGAGATTCGACTCCCGGCTAGGGCAGATATATATTTTATCTCCTTCACTTCTGTGGCAGCCGAGGTTGCTCAATTGTGACCAGTCTGAAACTGTCTGGGGTTCGACTCCCGGCCAGCGCATTTTTTTATTTTTATTTTTGCCGCTTTTCGTCGCTCGGGGCGTGGATGGCCGCTGGTTCGAATAACGTTCATCCCACATTTTTCGTGCTTTTGCCACCCAATATTTCCGTCTTACAGGAGACAAGAATCGACGAAAAAAAATATTTGCCCTGGCCAGGAGTCGAACCCCGGGCGCATGATCTCAGACGATGGTAACCCAGTGCCGGTGCAGCTAGATTGTCCGGCCTATTTTTCTCCGACCTGGTAATTTTTCCAATTATTCCAATTTTTCCAATTTGTGCTGTTCGACCTTCTTTTCTCCGACCTCGTCGATATGCTAAAACTTGGGAAGAAAGTACTTCAAAGAGGAACAGGCTTCAAAAATAGAAAGCTACGTCGAGGGACGTATCGTGAAAGCAGATGACACAAATTTAAGGAAATATTTGTGTGTCCTAATTTTCTCTCGTATTTTGCTGTAATTTGTTTACGTTTTGAAGTGCGGGGAACAGCATATCAAAATATGACTTTTGGGGAGTTCCTTAGGTGAGGGATCAGACGGGACTTATCCGCTGTATCGCTCTTTTAGCGACTGCACACCTCTCCCCCGTTTCGGCGGTGGCGCCAAACGTCCGGGTGCAGGGCGACACTTTGGGTCCATGCTGACCCAGCCGACCTCTCATCAAAGTAACCCATAAAAGTTATCCCTGGACCTGCACCCGGACGTTTGGCGCCACCGCCGAAACGGGAGAGAGATGTGCAGTCGCTAAAAGAGCGATACAGCGGATAAGTCCCGGCCGAT
>NW_026267277.1:690137-690981 GCF_000697945.3 Frankliniella occidentalis | reverse complement strand
CCCCCGCTGCCCCCGCCTCCCCCAGCAGCGCGAGCCAATCAAAAGCGAGGCTTTGACGCTCGTCTACCGACCTACACAATCAGCAAATTATTCAAATTCCGCCACCGCCGCCACCGCCGTTCTGGCCGACCTTTCCGCTCTCCCGCCCAACTACATTGTGCATGCTCGCACAGCATCACAAAAGGCGGCGGGGCGGGGCGGGGCTTCCCCCGTGGAAGAAGAGTCTTACTTATTCCCTTCAAAAGAGCGTGGGGCGGAAGCAAACGCCTTCCTAAAGAATGAATATAAAATAACAAACAGAAATACTATGTGAAGAAAGCTGCCATACATTAAAAGCATGAAAAATTAAGGAAGAGTGTGGAATGAATCAGAACATTAACAACTGCTTAAACAATAACAAATCAACAACATAATTTCATCAAATGTGTAAGAGTGTAAGTTTTTTAAATATCATCAAAACTTTTTTGAGTAGGTAAAAACAAACAACAAACCAAATAGGGAAGTCCCACCGCACCGCAGCACACCGCAGTTGGTCTAGGCGGGTGGGGTCGGGTCGGGCGGGCCTGGGCCGTCACATCCATGGGTAATGCGGGGTGGATTGGGGCAGGTGGCCGTAAGGTGGAGACACGAACAGGACACCGAGGGACACGTCGAGGCGGCGGGGCCGGGACGGCGGGGCCGGGAGGGAGGGGGACGGGACGTGCCGATTGGATCTCGGGGCCCAGTGCAATCCACGGGGGACACACCTTTGCTAGTGCCGGCCACGCCACGGCCCTTGTGATGCGACTCGACAAGGTCCAGCCTCACCCCCTGTGCTCCCCCTTTCTTTCTTTACTCTCCCCCC
>NW_026267277.1:676750-679632 GCF_000697945.3 Frankliniella occidentalis | reverse complement strand
CCTCCCCCAGCCTCTTTGCCGCCCACTCACCCGGCCCCCAGCACACGTAGGCCGTGACGCGGCTGGCGCCCGCCCGCCGCACGGCGTCCGCGGCCAAGTGCGCCGCCCTCCGGTGTCGCGACAGCCCGCGGTCGGCCGCGGCCGCGGTCCAGGCCAGCAGCGGCAGCAGCAGCGCCGCGGAGAGGCCCTACAGGGCAGCGTCCAGAGCGTGGTAGAGCCAACAACTGCTAACGAGCGGGTTGTTTACACGGCGCTCCCGGGCACACTCACACGCGTGCTCACCTTCATGGCCAGCCAAGCGCGGCGCTCATCGGCGGGGCGCGGCGGCGCGCCGGGCTGCGCGGACGGCTTTGATCCCTTCTGCTCCGCTCATAAGCCGGTTGTGGCCGGCAGGGAAGTAGTGGACTGGACTGGGCTGGGACTCGGACCGCGGCCCGCTTCGCCGACCGGCCCCCGCCCGCCCCACCCGCGCGGTCGCGGAAGAGCTGGCGTGTGGGCCGCGACCGGCTATCGACGAGCTGCTCGACTGGCGGCGCCTGCCTCACACGACCCCTCCGTCCACCCCTCCCTGTCGGCGACGCCACCGAATCCGGAAGGGGGACGTCCCCTAGGGCGTACGCCTGAAACAACAAGAAGATAACAACGGAATACGGTTCGGGCTTAAGCAGGCCGCCCGAGGAGCGTGGCCGCGACAAAAACGGCCTAATGAAAGGCGAGGCTGGGGGCGGTAGTATTGCAGAGACCATTCTGCAAATGTGTGGGCGTGCCGGCGGGCGTGACCGCTGCAAAGAGGCCTATTGCTGGCGTGTCGCTGCGGCGTGGCCGTTGTGTCCCTCCCCCTGCCCACTCCCCGGATGTGCCTTCTCGTTTCTATTTCGAAGCCCCGAGAAATATTTCAGCTGGGGAACACGCCATTTTCTCCCGTTTTTATGTCCCTCGCTTCCTCCCCCGCCCCCTCCGCGCGGCACCCCCTCCGACCCCCGCCAGAACGCGCTGTAGGTATCCGGACACAGGAAAGCCACAAATGCCATGTGGGGCCAGTTTAGTGCGGCGTCCGTCCCTGCCGGGGCGTGGCGGGGCGGGGCGGGGCGGGGCGCGTTCGAGTCGTACGTCCAGCCGGGCCTGCCAGCCCCAGGCTGGCCAATCACCCTCCCCTTCTCTTTCCCCCCTCCCTCCCTCCCTCCCGCATCCCCCGCTGAGGCCGTGCCGACCGAATGCACACGTCGCCGCCAGGTGGAAATTCCAGCTGAACGGTCGACGCCAAAAGATTCCCGCGCCGATCATCTTTGGCCGAGCGCGCGGCAGGTGCGAGGCGGGCGGGAGCGGGGCGCGAGAGCGGGGGGCGGGACGGGGCGCACGCGAATGTCGCTGAATCTGATATGACACGCGCGTGCGAGAGAGCTGAGTGAGAGAAGACAACGTTCCGCAAGAATCTCGACAAAGTTTGCCCCCCATTCTTACAGAAAAATGAATAATGGTGGAAACCATCTTTTTACCAGGAGAAACCCGGAAAAACGAAGGTGCTATTGAATGCCTTTTAAGAGAAGTAAGACTATTTACAAGGGCGCAACTGGCATCCACAGGTGATATTTTAGTGCTCGTACAAATTACATGCATAGGTTCTACTGCAGTAGAACTTTTGAAAGGTGTTGTATAGCACATTTGTTCTTCCAGTCTGGTTACTTCCGGGGCCTCCATAAAATTTCGTTGAGGCGTCAACAGCGCAGTAATACCGACCAAAAATGTGGTTGTCATCACTGGCGAGTCGTTCACTGTGGCGAAATCGCAACGATAAACTCAGTACTCATTTCTTAAATAACGTGAAATCCGTTGGTGCCATCAAAAAATTAATCTGAGCGCACGCTAAGATTATATTCCACAAAAACTAAAATACGCGCCGCGTCATATCATCGAGCGATATCATCCGCGCCAGCTGAGCCTAGCTGGATCCAAGGCGCGTTTAAGGCCTGAGTCACACATCGCTGGAGCTATCTGCAGAGGGCGGGAAAGCAGTTCCGAGAAACTCGACAACTCACTGGGTAACCAGTGCACGCCGGATGCTTCGATAACACTGCCATTCAAACACAGTGACGTCAGATTAAAACGCACTCACGTCACATTTGGTGAGAATTGTTACATGAAATACTTTATACTGTTCAAGGTTCGTTACTACTTCTCATGATTAAGCAGGATAAAGGATGAGCAAGTATGGCCATTATGGACGGAACCACTTTAATCACAGCTCATACATACACTCATACAACATATTCTATGAAAAGCGACACAATCGTCCCCACACATGACTGGTGGCCAAACGTCAACAGCACTCTCTTTCTATATGGGATATCGCTTTAAAAAAAAATGCCGCTTACCTCTCTTCCTCTTTCCCGCGTGTCGTCTGCCGCCTGGCGTGACAGCAGCCGCTCTCGTATGCAGGCCAGCCAGTCGTCCCCCCACCCCTTTCGCATCAGCCCCACCACCCCTCCGTGCTATTTACGCAGGCCGCGCTTGGCGGCGGCGTGCGGCATCCCGTGTGGCATTGTGGCGAGGCTCCGGCCGGCGCCCTGCCGCGCGCTGACCGGGGGCTTACAGTTAGCCCTGCGGTTGACCGCCCTGCCCCGCCCCGCGCGTCTCCCCACCCCGCCCCGCATGACTTGGAGTGTCTGGTCCGTGTTGCGTTTCGATCAGCTCCGCAACGGGGGGCGGCGCTCTCCTTTCTTCCCCCCCCCTTTCCCCGCTTCTCTGGGTCACTCATCTCGTGTTGATTTTACGGCACAACTTTAATTCCTTGCCGCTTCCCTGCCGCTGGGCCCGGCCAACGCTACGCCACGCCAGGATAGCAGCCTGCCTCAGCGGCGCCCCACCACGCCCCGCCCCGCCAC
>NW_026267277.1:674698-676700 GCF_000697945.3 Frankliniella occidentalis | reverse complement strand
AGAGAGAGAGAGAGAGAGAGAGAGAGAGAGAGAGAGAGAGAGAGAGAGAGAGAGCGAGCGATAGTGCCTAGTGCCACTTTTAATGACTCAGTGTATGTGCCTTCTCCTCCGCGTTTGTTTGTAAGTCCCGCGCTGTGGAGGCGTGTGCCGCCGGGACTTGGCTGCCCCACCCTGCCCGGCCCCGCCCCGCCCCGGTCCAGTCCGTCCAGCGCCGGAATGGTAATGCGGGGCGATGTGAGCCCCCTTGTAATCGTGTTAGCAGAAAGTCTGTGCTCCCGGGAGGGGCCGCCGGCCACCGCAAGTGTGGGGCACGAGTGCGCGCCCGGGGGCCCTGGGGCCCGGCCGCGAGGGTGGCGCCGTACTATGTACCTCATTTAAAGGGCGAACCCTAACATTGGTTTTGTGCTGCGGTGACTATGATGATTAGGTTTGCAGTAAACTGTTGTACACTTTGGCGCTTTGCTTGCATAGTGCTGTTTTATTTAAGTCCCGACTCCCTGTGATTGGCATCACTGATCGGCGACGAGTGGCTCCTTTTCCTTGTTTTCCCTCCGCCAGGCCCGCAGCAGGCACGAGGTGACTGCCCTGCAAGCAGAGAGGAAGATCGTCGAGTTGAAGCAGGCAGGTCGTACCGCCAGTGTTGTGTGTGTGGATCGAGCTGACCATGCCGTGTGGAGGGGGAGGGGGGGGGGCAGTCAGCCGTGTGCGGTGCCACAGGAGTGCCCTCCCCTTATTAAGTTAGACGTACACAGCCGGACCCGGGCCGGGGTCTCTGGACCCAGGCCGGACATGGCTGGCTTGTCCTCCCCCTAGAGGGACCGGGCTGGGAGGGGCCGGCGCTGTCCGCGCCCCGCACCCGAGCACCCTACCATCCCGTCGGCAACGTATTGCACCTTGGGGTCCCGGGCGGGGCGGGGCGGGGCGAGGCTGGGCCTGGACACAACCACCATCTCCTCCCACGTACCCATTGCCGGCCACGGCCGCAACAATTGGCCGGGGAGAGCGCAGAAGCGAAAGGCCAAACGAGGGCCGGAAAAAGAAAAGGAGCACTGCCATCCTTTTACCTGGAGTTGTAGACGAACTCGACGCCGAGCACGGTGAGGGAGAGCAGCATGCCGTTGTACAGCACGAGCAGCGCCGGGTAGAACTCCTGCAGCCCGATGGGGACGAACACCTTGATCTGCGCCGAGCACTCGGGCCGCTGCGACTCCCAGCGGTTGTGGATGCGGTCCAGCAGACCCACCTCGCGGTGCCAGCGGAGCCTGGAGGCGGGGGAACCGTCGTTGGCGTTGGCCTTTGCGCGGGCCGGGCGGGGCGGGGCGGGGCGGGCGACAGCGGCGACAGCGCGGCCACCTCAGGTGGCGTGCATCGCACCCGCCCCCCGACCGCGCCGCCCCCGCGGGGGCTCTGGCTGCCGCCGCTCGCCGCTCCCTCACCCCTCCCCGCGCTGCCTACGTGCTCATAATGAGTGGAAATTGGGCGAAATTATAGGGCAGTAAATACGAAGCACGCCGTGGAGGGCCGGCCGCCGCCGCCGCCGCCGCTCCACGCGTAAATATAACACCTGCATAAATTATATAACTGGCAGGGCATTTTCTGGCGCGCGCGTTCATTTGAATCGGCGATAAAGCAGCAACAGCAGCGGGCGGCAGGCTCCGCAAAGGCGTGCCGGGCTGCGTCCACGGCGGCCTGGAGGGCCCCGGGCGCCCGTCGGGGGAGGAGGCGTCGCCGGGCAGCCGTTCGGACACGGCCAGCGCCCGCACGGTTTGGAGCCGGTAAGCAGCGTTTTATTGCGCGTAATGGGTAGCGGGCCTGGGCGCCAGGACGGTCACCAGGCGGTCGGACCCGGCGGTCGGCCCCCTCACGTCACCGCCAGAGCCCTGCGTGTCGCTCTTGAAACGCCCCGCTCCTGGGCCCGCCTCTGTCCCGCTCGTGTGAGACAGATCCCACCGGAGAGTGTTTGCTCATTAGATTACGAATGAGAGAGAGAGAGAGAGAGAGG
>NW_026267277.1:665395-666883 GCF_000697945.3 Frankliniella occidentalis | reverse complement strand
CCCCGCCACGCCCCGCCACGCCCCGCCACGCCCCGCCACGCCCCGCCGCTCCCGAATCGGCTGAGCTCCTTATTAATTCTCTCCGGAGTTTGCTCTGCCACCTCTTGGCACCCCTCCCGTCACTGCCGCCGTGCGAATGGCCAGCACCTTCTCAAACGCGTCGTGGGGAACACCAGCACTATGAAGAGCTTACGCATTTCAAACAACAACAACACCGGGCACACAACAGAATATATCTTTTAATCATCAGCAACTTGCACAGAGTGCGAAAGTTACCGAACCATGACAATGTTGCAGTTTGAGCCCATAATGTATTGGGGCCCCGGTCGCCGCAGCGGGTACTTATCGAGGTGCCCCCGGGTGGGTGTGCGCCAGGGTTCTTCGCGCACCCAGTGATCCCCACTTGGAGCCACCCCGACCGCGGCCGCCTCGGTCGATGGCGCAACTTACACGCGCAGGCGAGCCGGCGAGCGCCATCCAATTACGAGGAAGGACATGTCAAAACTCTGCCACCTCCTTATCCCCCCTACCTCCCCTCTGCCGCTCTCCACGCCTCACGGGGCCAACTCGAGAGAATGAACGCAGTCACAACGAATCGTAGGGAGTGTTTGCTTTGCTATTTCGGCCTTCGCCCTTCGCTCCGCAGGGGGGGGCCAACTTCACCATCGCCACTACGAGCAAACTGGGCGGGCGGCCTTGGCTCCTTGATGAAGTTATCAAACTAAGGACAGCTGTCTATCTGAGGACCGCCGCGCACCGCCCCGCCCTAGTGCTTGCCCCCGCAGCGCGTCCAATCCGGATGGAGCCCTGATTATTCACCCGGGTCTGACACGAGAAATCTATATTTTCGACGTGACAAATGTTGAGGCCGGCGGGGAGGGAGCGGAGGGGGTGGGGGATGAAGAAGTTCTTACCACAGAGAAGGGCGGCGGGGTGAACACACTGATCAGTCCCCACGGGTCAAAAACTCACCTTCACGAGCAGACCGAGGTGCAAACACGAAAAAGATAATTGCGATGGTTGTCAGCAACGATTTAAGATAAGTTCAAATCGATTCCAACCAGCGGTTCCACCATTAATCGCACGCAGAATTGACCACTACGGACAACATTTTTTTTCTTTTTTCGTGCCAGCGTCATCGTTGCAGAAGGTTGTTGCCTTGTTTTTAACGACACCTTGTCAAAAAGTGCAACCCCCGTCCTTGCATCGTGCTATCTCTCTCTCCTCTGCCCCACCCGCCTTCCCCTCCCCTCCTCTCGACCGCACACACGAAATGCGCAAACACCTAATGATCCCGGCGTTGCTGGCCGCGATAAAATAGAAACGGTACACAGCGGGCAATAGCACACACAAATCATGGGCGCCGGACCGCACCGGCCAGACCGGAGGAATGGATTGGAAAACTGCTCCGCCCGGGCGGGGCCGGGGGCCGGGGCCCCTCTCACAACTCGCGCCGTTCTTTTTCGCCCCCTCCCCCCCCTTCTTCCC
>NW_026267277.1:657463-664190 GCF_000697945.3 Frankliniella occidentalis | reverse complement strand
CGCCCCGCCGCACCCCGCCAGTCTGGCCAGCCGGAGGGGCATTAGCATGGGCCTGCTGGCCTGGGGCTGATGAGTAGGGTTATAATAACGCCAGCCCGGGAGGAGGGCGGCGGGGAGGAGGTGAGAACGTCGGAAGGAAGGAGCGAGAAAAATAAAAATAAATAAACAGTCTGGCAGGTGTGCGCGCGGGCAGCAGCCCCGGCAGCAGCCCCGGCAGCAGCGCAGCCGTTAGGTAGGCAACCCATCCGACCCGCAGTGGCGGCGGTGGACGTGGTGGTGTTGTTGGAAGTGATCAAGGGGGGTTGATAGAGGGGCAATAAATGGAGCGTGTGCCAAGGCGCCTGGCCATGCGTGTGTGTGTGTGTGTGTGTGAAAAGGAGGGAGGGGAGGGGGGCTGTGTGTGCGTGTGTGTGTGTGTGTGTGTGTGTGTGTGAAAAAAGGGGGGGGGGGGAGCACTCCCTTACTCGCCTTATCATGTTGTAGCGAGCTGCTCAATAGAGATGGGGCTAAATCACTGGCGGCGCTAAGGGGCGTGGCGCTTTGGCTCTCGCCCCCCCCCCTCTCTCTCTCTCTGTCTCTCTCTCTCTCTCACTTCACTCCCTCCCACACATGTTGGCCCTATCAAGTGTGAAGGTGCCAACGAAAGCGAGAGCTGCTGCTCCGGTGGCTCTGCATAGAGCGCTGGTCCGCGGCAGGGGGGGGGGGAGGGGTTCCCCGCACCCCCACTTGAGTCGCGTGTAGACTGGCCATAGGTCAGCGGGCCTGAGTTATGCGGCCAGGCAACGCGAGGCAGGCGGGCGGGCGGGCAGGCAGACGGTCAGTCAGTCAGTAACTCTGCCCACCCGCCCGTCCTGCACGTCCGTCCGTCCGTCCGTCCGCCCGACCGACCTAGAAGGTGCACTGGAGTTTGTCGGGAAGTGACGAGCTTGAATCCCCTGCGCCCCTCCTCTTGCTGACAGTGCCGCCAGGTGCAGCGCCGGCGGCACAGTGGCCCGATGCGGAGACATTGATGATGGACAGCTTCCTTCACCCCCCCCCCCTCTGGCGTTGTCTGTCGTCTCCAGAGGATCGCTGGCCTAGATGAAGGTAGCACTACTCAAGCACACTGCAAAATGCTAGCAAACAATTAGGTTCGTATTTGCACCCAGGAGACCGTTTAGTCCAGAGAACCAAATTCAAAACCGACGAAATTTTAGCTCTGGAGACCAAAATTTATCCAAGGCGATGACTAGCTGACTGACCTTGATCGTGTTGACTTTACTTAGTTCAAAATGGGGCAACTAAAGTATTGTTGGTTTTACGAACTAAATTTTGTTTTTGAAAACCCTGATTTAGATGTATCATGTATCAACTAAAATGGTTCTGTGGGTGTGCAAACGATTTTCTTTGCAGCTTGCAAAGAACTTTGAATCATTGTAATGCGCAACTACTTCTTCGCAAGTCTAAAAACTATTTTTTTGCGATGCAGGTTGCAAAGATTCAGGCAGCTTGCAAAGAATAGGTTTTTGCAATACGAACTAATACTTTGCCATACAAATCTCAAAAATTGTTATTGGCTTCAAATTCAATTTCAATTTTCTATACACGTTCTGCTGCTACAGTAAAATGTTTTGCACATATTATTACAAGAAGATATGTAGGTCTCTTTTTCAGCTGTCATGACGGCATAATTGGTCCAGAAAGCAGAAGAAGGGAATAACTGACTTATGCCCCAAAGTGAGATTTTCATTGGCCTTTCATCTTCAACTCATGGGGCACATTTGTGGAAAATATTCTGCGCCTACGTACCAAAGTTTCTGAGATATGATCAAATGAAAAATGAGTTATGTTGCCTTAATCCCATCTTCGTTACAATCTTATCGGTATAAAGAGACAATTGCACTTGACCGTTGCACACACATCGACATTTGGAGAAATGTGATCTTGTCTCCTTAGGTTCTCAGTTCACACCTCTGGCCTGTTCGCTCACTGAGTTATCTCTTTTGTCACAAAGCGGAAAAAGGAGGCAAGTTGACTTATTTTTCTTAAATGTGATAACTTTTAGAGACAACTTCAACTATATTGGCATACATGAGGAATGAAAAAAAAGAAGATATTAGCTGTGAATGTATATGTCCCTTAACCCTTTCATAGTTTTTCACTAACATTTTTCTCTTCTCATTGAATCTAGTTCTCAGGGTTGTAGATGTATACGGAGGTAAACACTTACTGACAGCCATCGAGATGTGAGATAAGACCAAGAGCTAGATCAAATCATTTTTCTAGGTGAGAAATACAAACGCAGAGAGCTAAGTGCTCGTCTGCTAGTGTTGTTTGTTTTTCTTTTGTTCTACGAAACGTCATTTCTGGCCGGCAGATGACAACTTATTCCCAGGCCAGGGATTTTTGGCTTTCCCTACACCTGATTGGTCCAGCAACAGCTGTTTCACATTTGCGCGTTTCTGAAGTTCTGAAGACTGGAGTTTGAGCCGAAGTCTGTGGGCCGTCGTACTTTCTCGTCGTCAGTTCTAGGGTTTTCGTTAAAGTAAATGAGTAATAAGAGAAACGTAAGAAGAACATCAAATCGAGTAAGTTTAACTCTTGTTAGCATTATTTTCCTACTTGCACAATCCCCTTGCGTCATGCTGTAAGGTTAGGAGGCCGCCTAACAATATCAACCGTCGAAATAATTATTATTTCAAATCGTTTATACGCCACCTTTTTGTTGATGTTTTGCTTCATCGATTACTTGTTCAAATATATGGAAATTTATTTGACTTTTGTGACTAGTAATGGTGTTGGTGACCGAGCTAACCTATGAAACCTGCTTTCAAAGCTAAGACATTCCTCTCTGTGAACTCTAATAGTATGTTTTTGGGTCTCTTTTTAGCACTTGACGATGAGACCCCTCCGAAAATTCGATTATTTTTTTATTGTTATCACATCCGTAAGTGCAATAAAATGAGGGAATCGCATTTGGTCGTTAGGTGAGTGTCGGTTTCCCCTTCCCCTGATACCGTCCGCGACTCTGTGCTGTAAAAAAGAGGTCAAGAAGTACTTCCTCCACGCCCCCCCCCTCCCCCGGCCTCTCCGCAGCGTGTAACGCGCCGCGCAATAGTTATCAAATTTCATCCGCCAAGCAACAGCGCCGGCCGGTACGGGCCGCCTACAAGAAAGAGGTGTGTCCCGTGGCGTGCGCGCGGCAGAAACGGGGGCGGGGCCGGCGCAAGTCATTTGGAGGGTGTGTTTCGTACCAAAACAACAACCGCGACGCGTTATTATAAACAAGAATAATTTTCTACAGCCGGCGTGACGTGGTGGGGCGGGGTGAGTTAAGTGAGGGTTAAAGGACTGTGGATTAAAGTTAAAGCAAGTCGAGTGCAGCGGCGGTGCTTAGTGACGCGCGAGGGGGGCGGGGGGGTGCAGTACACGGCGGAAACAGTTGGAGGCGGGTACGCGGACCGGACGAGAGAAAGCTCGCTAACCTTTGCGCGCCCGTGTTCAACTCAACCCCCCTCAGGGGAGGTGAAGGGCGAGTCGCCACACGACGCACGCAGCGGCATGGTGCGCGGGACGGCACGGGGATTGATGCCCACCGTATGCAAGCATTGCAAGCGGGGCGGGCATTGGCCGGGTTGGCTTAATTGCGAACCACGAACCACGGTGCAGTTATCGTTGCGGCCGGCTGCTCTCGGACCGGACCGCTCGGACCGCCCCCCCCCCCAACATACCCACGCCAAACGACGGCATGCTAAGTATAGTTACCGTGTAGTTACAACACTTGGGGTATTTCCAGATCGTATTACGCTATAGGCTTGAGCAGAGCAAGTTTTTCCATCATTTAATTCGTAGCATTTTGTTTTGTGCGTAAAGACGATCTTTGATTTCTATCGTGCAGGTTGCAGAGGGCGATTGCCGAGCGTCGTGGTATCCGTTCTGCTTCGGCGCCGACCAGCTTTAGATTTAACGCCGCACTGCTCTCCGCAACACCTTTTATGCGCGGCGCACGCGAGGGAGATTAACAAACAGCCCCGGCTGACCGGCGCGCTGTCCCGAACAGGCTGCCCGGACAGGCTGTCCCCTCGCCGCTGCGACACACCACGACACTGCTGACCCGCGTACGGCCCCCGGCCTCCTGCACGGCGGCAGGAAGGGGACACTATCTCCCGCTTCGATGGCAGCGCTGCGCTGTCTATTCTTCAGGCCAGTCCACCTGTCCACCTGCAGGAGCGCGCTTGTTCGCCGACGGACAGTTCAGTGGTCAGTCCTCCTCTAGAACGTTGTCCTATCCAGTCCTCGCGCTTACATTAGAATTTACTTCCAGGCCAGGCCCCCCCGGCTAGTCCACCTCCAGGAGCACCGTTCGTCCCCCGGCCAGTCCACCTCCAGGAGCGCTGTCCACCCCTCGGCCAGTCCACGTCCAGGACGCGCTCGGCTAGTCCACCTCTAGGAGCGCTGTCCACTCCAGTCCCACGGCTAGTCCACCTCCAGGAGCGCTGTCCACCCCCGGCCAGTCCACCTCCAGGAGCGCGGCGGGGCATTAGCGGGAGTAGCATTGTGGAGCCGGCCGGGCCGGGGTGAGTAATAGTTCCATAAAACCCCGCGCGGCTCAAATCCCGCGCGCGCAGCGCCGTGGCATAAAACCGACCTCTACCCTTACGCCCTTTCTCTCTCTCTCTCTCCCTCTCTCTCTGTCTCCTTCTCTCTCTTGCTCTTTCTCGCTCTCTCTGCGGCACAGCTCACTGCCGAGAGAGAGAGAGAAAGGGAAGGACACCTGGTGGGTGGGTGGGGGTTGAGAGGGAGAGGGGTGGAAAAGTATACAGTGGAGTGGATACCACCCCGAGCCTTTCCGAACGCACCCGAGCGCTCTATGGGGAGATGGGGAGGGGGAAAGGGGGTTAGGGGGGCTGAATTCCAGGTGGATGGGAGGGGGAGGGGATGGTGAAAGAGGAGGGCGGGTGCTTTCTAATTACTCTAATGGAGTCGGCGGGACGTGCCGCTGGATCAGCCATCGTGCGTCAGAAATAATCGTATTTGGCCCACTGGGTTGTTCTACGGTCCTTCCCTGTCCGACCAGCACCCCCTCTTCTCTCTCTATCTCTCTTTCTCTCTGTCTCTCTCTCCCTCTCTATTTCGGGGACGTGGGGGCAGGGCGTGGCGTAGCAGCGCGCGCTTTGGCACTTTGGTAAAATATGAGTAGGAAATGAAACAAATACAGAACATATTTCACACATGAAGTGAGGCAGGCAGAGTGAATGAACGAATTGAAGTGGCCCTGGACCCGGACTTGGCCGCGTGCTTCCGGGGCTCTGCTCGCTTTGTGGCACAGACGGGATGCGGCAATGTTGCAAAGAGGAAGGGGGAGGGGGGGGCGAAAGTAGTGAGTAGTAGCAGTTCAGCTCGTCGACAAACACAACCCTGCCAAACGCGGTGGTCCTGTTCTCTACCTTGAGTCTTCTACAACCTCCACCTTTCTAAGCACTAGCGCTACATTGCGGGGGAAATCACCCTGTTGATGAGCTCGCGATCCAGGACCTCCACCCCCCCCCCCCCTGCCCCCGTCTCCGTTCCACTTGAACATCTGCCCGGGAAGGTCACGTTCTGTTGTGCTTTATTAACTCCGCTGCTTTCTTTATCAAGTTATTTCCGACGCCCTGGCTCCAACTTCGCCTCACGCCGCCGCGGTGGGTCCCTCCTCGCGCTGCCCATCATCCATCTCAGTCACTTGTAGATGGCCGCGCGTTAGGGAGGGCGGCGCGGCGCGCGGCGCGGCGCTGGGCGCGCTTATGTTCGGCAGTTTGGGGACGACGCAGTTACATGCGCGGGCGTTTCTCGCCCCCTCCCCCTCATCTGTTGGGTACCCCCCACTCGACCCCCTTCACCGCCCTTTCGGGTACTACACCCCCACCTGCAATCAGGGACTCTGTCCCAGTTGGCGAATTAAGAGACACCTGTTTGCTTGGATTCAACGCCAGGGCGCGCCGCGTCCCTCCGGTCGCCGCGCTTTGGAGGGAGGGAGAGAGGGTGTGCCACCAGCGAAACGGGATCAGGATGGAAAGAGAGAAAGAGAAGTGTACCTCTAGCAGTAGAAAGGTTTGGTGTATTGGGGCAACAGTAACAGTGGCACTGACGAGTTGGTGAGATAACGCACAAATTAGAGGCCCCTTTTTGCTCTTGCTTCCTGTAGGTACTTCTTTACGCAAAGTGGTGGAACGAAGGGTCCACGCATCATTGTGGTTCCCCGTGAATGATCCACATGGATTCCCACGAGACAGTTCATCGTTGAATCAACGTAACGTACTCCAAAATTACTCCTTTGGATTCACGTTTACATGGAAGTTTGATATTTGGTCGTCACCGTAGACCGTTAGATTTTGTTTGGTGGGTTTCGATTTTGTCACCCGGTCTTCCTGTCACCTCAGATCGCTAGGTCGCTCGCCCGGTTACCTTGTCCGCCCTCTCCAACCCGGGCTGCTCGGTAAAAAAAAGCTTTTTGATATCCAAGGACCAAGACACCAATTCAAGGACGCGAGGGTAGGAAAAAAACCGGGAAAAAACATGGGGCGTCCTTAAACCGGTGTCTTGGCCGTTGAACAACATCAAGGAACTGTTTGTACCGTGTGCTATTCTGGGCTCCCCCAGCGCTCCGCCGGCGCTCAACCAGCGCTCCCCCGGCGCTCCCCCGGCGCTCCCCTGGCGCTCCCCCGGTGCTCCCCTGGCGCTCCCCCGGTGCTCCCCCGACGCTCCC
>NW_026267277.1:650490-656927 GCF_000697945.3 Frankliniella occidentalis | reverse complement strand
CGCTCCCCCCTGCTCTCCGCCACACCCCGCCCCCCGCCGATCTAATCAGGCGGCGGGAGGTTACCATGACAAATGACGGGCCGGGTCTGTGAATGCCTCCGTGCATGATTTATCAGGTGGACTCGCACAATACGAGAGCCCGTCGCCGCGCCACGCCCCGCGGTGCCCCGCCTCGCACCGGCCGGCCAATGGCTTCCTTCCCCTTTCTTCCTTTGGCGCGCGCGGGCGCGGCTCTTCGAAAACTACTTGGGGAAATAAAGGCCTTCACGCCGCCACCGGGGTCTAGCTGGGACTCTGTGCTCGCCTCCTCTTCCTCCGGCAGGGCCTCCTCATTGAGGGGGAGTTCGCAGGCTCAGCGGGCGCGCCGCCACCACCTCGGCCACCACCGGTGCCTATACCAGGGCCAAGGGCGGCGACGGGCAACGAGTTTAGTCCATGACCGGTGCGGGTGGCCTTGCCTTTCCCCTTGTCCATGGTGCCTCACGGGCCGAGCGAGTAGGCAAGGCATAACTACAGAATTGAATAAGCGTATGGTAGAACGCATTAGTTTGCCTCTTACAGCTATGGCAACTGTTCACCTACAACTAGCCAAACTGGTCCGCTGCTCATAGATTTAGCACAGCATGTCCCAAAATAACTCGTTGTCACTAAGAGCGTCGCTGAACATTCCCACCCGAACAAATTAATGCATTTCTTCAATTTCCACCTGTGAAAACGAAGGGAATATCTCTCGGGTTGGCGCGTGCGCAGCGCGCTGGCCGCGCGGATGCAAGATGGAGAGGCGACGGTACTGTCGATATATCACGGATTACGTCATCATACCGTTCCCTCCGGCTCCCTCCCTGGAGGTGGCCGGGCCCGGGGGCCGGGGGGGCCGCCGTCATCAATTCTCAGGCTGTCTGCATTGCGTGATCCCGAACTAAAATATATCTTGTCAGCGGCCAGCGCGGCAAGCGCGGCGGCTAGCGCGGCCAGGCCAGTTTGCACACCATACACTATCGGGTCGGGCGCATCGTGCCGCGCGCCCGGGTGTTCGGTGGGAAAGAAAAAAAAAGGAATAAGAAAAAAGGAAGAAGGCACATTGCGGCGAGGTTAACGCTCGCTCCCTGTGTCTTCGCCACCCCAACACCGGACGTTGTTCCGTTGTGATGTATCGAGGCCAACACCTGTCTCGGACAGCGGGCGTAGGCATACCCAAACTTTCGCGTTTGAGCAGAGTTTTTTCGTGTGTACATGTGGCTTTGAAATGATAGCAAAATGAACCGACTTTGTTTGGCAGACGCGGGCCTATCGCGCAATATCGTAAACATGTTTGTGGTGATAAAACGTTCAACGTCCCATGCAGCGTTTCATTTTATCTGTCAGACACGAAAAAAGCCAAGAAAAGAAGTGTTTTTATACTAATTTCTTCCTTTGGTTTTGGTTTGGACCTTAAACTATGCTTTACAATAACTTCTTTGTATTCACACTGTAAATTGCTCACGAACAATAGATTCGTAATGGAAACCAAGACCTTCGTGGTTTAAAAAGGTTTTTAAAGCATTGCACTGTTAAAAAACACACCGTAATGGCCTTCACTGTAAGTTTGTTGCCTGGTCCGGCACCATAATTTTGGGTTACGGTGCGTGTCATAAAGAACAGACCGTAACGTGAAAAAATGTTGGGGAAGTCGAATCCAGCTCTTACCCCAAACAAGAATGTACAGTTCATACTGTTACAGCCTACCCGTACGATGAAAATACGGTACGGACCGTAGGCAAACCATAACAGCCTACGGTATTTTATACAGAGTATTACGAACTAATTGTTGAAAGCTTAGGAACAAATAATTCGTAATGCAAACCAATTGTTCATATGGACCTTTCTAGCCTTACAAACAATCGCTCTTCAACACAAACAATTTCTGTGCAATACAAATAACGAAAATTGTTCGTAACGTTGCAAAGCATTTAGTTCGTAAGCATTTTACAGTGCAGCCCTTTAGTATGCAAGCAGCAACATTCTGTGCACTCCAGTTTTCACCGTCTCCCCATAGCCTGGGAAGTCTGCAAGCCTCTCTCACATGTCGCTGCTCGGAATCGGATCTTGTCGTCGCAAACGACGGCCTCGTTTGTGTGCCATTTTATTTCCTTTCCCCGTCGTCTCCTTGTGCGAAAACAGTGGATGGCGAAAGCGTTTCTGGAGAAGGTAGAAAGAGGTGGCGGCGGGTGGCGGGAGGTGGGAGGTGGGCGTGGGCGGGGGGCAGTCACCCCCGCTCGGCGCCGCTGGCGCGACGTTTGAGTGTTGCGCGGCGCCGCGCCCGTTATGCGCTAAGAGCGCTCTTCAATTTCATTACATAAAATTTGCATTTATATACAGAGGGCCGGCGCCTCGGCCGCGGCGCCACCAACACCCGCCCTCCGCCGGATTGCGATTATCCAAAGAGCAGGAATGGTGAGAGGGTTGCCGTGCGGGCGTGGCGGGGCGTGGCGGGGGCTTGAGCTTGACGGCTGTAATATGCATGGTTTTGCTTTGGTTGCCGTGTAGCAGACTTGCATGATGGCCGGAAAGTCGCGCCCATACCAAGTTTGAAAAGTGAGTGCGCAGGGGAAGGGGAGGCGAACGGGAGAGCGAGAGAGAGAGAGAGAGAGAGAGAGAGAGAGAGAGAGAGAGCAGGCAGGGGGTAAGGTAAAGGGTTGCGGGTCAGAGACTGAAGGGTAAGTCTTTTAGCAGCGCACTCGTCAACGCCCTCGACGGCACCTCGGACAGCCTGTGATTAGCGTCACCGCCAGACCCACCTGCCAGGCGACGACGGAACGACATCGCCGCGCGTTTGCGTTTGCGTGTGCGCATGCGTGCGTGCCTGCGTTTTGCGCACGCTCCAGTGGAAGCGCTGCCACACATTAAACGTTGTAAAGTAACGGCGGGTGGTTTTGACTAAATGCGTCCGTAGCTCGGCGTTCTTTGTTAGTGGCTTATTTTATTCTGCCCGATATGCATTTCGATATTCCTGTCCTCCTTCCTACCTGCCCCTTTCACGACGTCCTCCGCTCATCTTCTGGACTTGCCTTACTCCTCGAGAGTGTCATGAGAGAGAGAGGAAGAGAGAGAGGAAGAGAGAGAGAGAGAAAGAGAGAGAGAGAGAGAGAGAGAGAGAGAGAGAGAGAGAGAGAGAGAGGCGGCGAGCTCGCCGGCGCCGTGCGTGTCTGTGTCTTGACAAGGAGGGCGTGCCCGTGTGGGGCCCCCAGCAGTGGGCCCCCTTGGGGGTCCGTGGCGCGCGCGAGCGTGTGTGTGTGTGTGTGTGTGTGTGTGCGTGTGTGGGCGGCCGTGCGGCTCGGATTGTGTGAGGGGGCACGGACACGCACCATGCCGTGCGCGCGCCCGTGTCTATACCTTGCGTGAAAATAAAATTATTTAGGGGGCGAAAAGACCGTCAAGAAATTCCGCCCTGTCTCTGCTGCTGGGCCTTTTCCGTGTCCCCCCCTTCCTGCGGAGACCAGCTGCCCCCCGCTCCTCCCTACTCGCCTCACTGTGCTACGGCAACTCGTGTGCAGCTCCCGACAATTCGATGGCCAACTTGCATGTTGTAATGCGGAGGACGTGCGCAGGGTACCGAGTGCCCCGCGGCAACACCCACGAGTACGTACCCCTTCCTCCGCCCGCCACACCGCCCCTGCGCCGCGACGCGACGGGCGCTCGTACCTGCTGCTGCGGCTGCTGCGGGCGGGCTGCTGTGGCACAAAGCAGAGTTATCAAAATAAGGAATAGTTACGCAGCTCCGGCCGGCCCCGCCGCACACTGGTCGGCCGCCCTTCCTGCCGGCCCCCTCGGCCCCCTCCCGCCCCGGCACACCACCACCGGCAGCGGTGTGGCAGCCGGGGCGGCCCCTACTCCCCCGGCCCGGCTCCGGCTGCGCCGCCCTCCCCGGTTCAGTTCTGTCTGGGCCGTGGACGAGGACGGTCGCCGCTGCGAGCGTCGCGTTCCGAGCACAGCCGAGGCGAGCCGCGCGGCCGTGTTGACGATCGTGTTGGCGTGGGGCGCCGGTCGGGTGTCGCTCGTGCGCCAGAGCGACGCCGCTTGTTTAGCGCGGGCGTGCGTAGTGAGTGCCGTGTGTGCGAGTGTCTGTGTGTGTTCGTGTGGGGTTCAACCAACGGCGCGGGCGGACGCGAGTTGATGCCAAATGTAAGAAACAGCTGAGAGAGCGTGCGAATTTAAGAAAACTGATAAAAAAAATAAAAACAATGAGGGATGTGCCGGAGAAGAGGAACGAGAAGAAGGTGGGACTAAGGAGATGGCGTACCGTAGCGCCGCTCCCAAACAAAGCAGAACGCCGGCGACTAAACTGTGTTTTGCCGCGACTGAATGTGTGATCATATTCCAAATTTTGTAGAATTTAAAAAGAAGCATTGTCCAGATTACATCAGTGCAACATTCTTGTCAAAAAGTGGTTTTGTAATGTTTAGCTTTGGAAAAGTAATTTTACATACAATCATCTTCTAAACCGTCCTGGTATCGTTGTTTAGGTTAGTGTACGGACATGTTGCATTCGTACTACTTCAACTAATTATAATGACTCAACTGTCGTAATAAGGTACAGGTGGTACCAAGTTGCTAGATGAACAGCCTCGTTCTAGACTGTTTGAAATCCAACGACACACATCCTAACCTCTGCTAGACTGTCGCTCATCTTCTGCTTTGGTTAGGGACGGCGCTACGACGCCACCTCCTCAAGGCCTCCTTCTTGTTTTGTTCCTCTTATCGGGCAGCTTTCCCTTAAAAAGAACAACAACATGGGGCGTATCGAATCTTGGCTCTTGTTTTTGAGAAGTCAACTTGTAACGTGGGGCTTTCGCCGCGCTTTTGAAATTAAGTAATAAACGATAACATCATGCGACGAAAATCTTTGGTCGCGAACCCCGCGGCAGACAGCAATCAGTTTGGCGCTCAAAGCGTCACACAATGGACGAGTTGCTCGGAGGTACAAAAAGGCGTGGCGCGATCGCGTCGCGCCGTACTGTGCAATCCCCAAGCAAAGCAGAATGCTTTGAGTGACGGGCGCTTCCTTCGACAGTCGTGAGCGAAACGTACATGCAGCACAGAAGCGGCACTCCCGGGAGGTTTGTGACGACATGACACTTTTTTAGCGCAGTGTCGTCCAACGAAAACTGTAGCAGTATGCCCTGTACCCAGCCTCTGCTACCAGGAAGAAAAATCGAAAATTAGTACACGGTTCACTGTGAAATGTAGTCGTCGGTTTACGGGAAAATTTCCATGATGTATGTCGTAAAATTAAAATTTTAAATTTACAAGCACAATAGTATTATAAAAATTTTTGGATTCAGTTGCCACTCGAAAAAGATAACATCTCTTGAGTGCTATTCTCACCCCTACTACTTGGGGATTACTTTGGCTGGTGGTTGAGAGCCGTCTGGACTGGTGACGCCACCAGTGGCAAAGGAAAAATAAATGTCGTCTGTCGGTCTTCTTTGTTGAAGGATCACACTACGCTATGCTCCGCGCGAGAGACTTCGCGCTGTGATCTATTCGCCTGAAGTATGCCATAGCATTGGCAAGTTTATAGAGTCTCATAAAAAACAATTTCGACACGACGGCGCATTTCATTCTAATGGGACACCACTAGCGGGTGGCATGCACGGGGCAGTGCATCGGGTGCACCGCACCCCGCAGCGCCACAGCGGGACTTGGGCGCGCTCGGGGTCACAGTGCGACGACTTCCGTGTGGGGGCGGCGCGGGTGGGGTCGGAGCCCGATATGGAAATGTTCATGGCTGCTTAACCCAGACAGCCCGAGGAGCGACTCTCCGCGGGTAAATATACCTCGCCGATACGGGGCCATGCCGCCACGACACGCGTCCTCACGCGCGTGCCGTTCGAACCGTCCGGCGGGAGGCTGGCTAACGCCGGCTAACGAGAGACTGACTGGTGTTTGTAATGAAGTAGACTGTTTGTCTTTGCTTATGACTTGCTTGCCCTTGCCCCCGGCATGCTCTGCTTTGGCCTCTCTCACGCGGTCGGCGTGCGGCTGCCGGTGCGAGAGGGGGAGAGCAGGAGGAAGAGAGAACGAGGAAGCGAGGACGCGAATGACGGGGGAGAGGGAGAGAGACACTCCGTCATTTACTAGTCCCTGCCGCACAAACGTAAACAGAGGCCGTTCGGTTGCGTTCAGCAACTTGTCAACTTGAAACTTAGTTTGCTTGACAAAGTTACAACCTGACTGCCTGAGCAATGCTGCCCCTGGGCCCCCGCCCCTGGGCCCCCGCCCCTCCCTCCCGCCAGGCACGCGCTGCCGCGCTGCTTGGTCACTTCGGCGGCTCCGCCGTGTTGACTACACGGAACTGTTTCCGAGAGTAGTGCGTCGTTGAGGTGGGGCGGGGTGCTCGACGGTCGCTGTATGGATAATAATGATCTGTTGGGGAGCGGTGGCGGGGCGTGGCGGGG
>NW_026267277.1:639427-650432 GCF_000697945.3 Frankliniella occidentalis | reverse complement strand
CCTCCCCGCCGTGTAACGCGACCCGCACCGCCGCGCCGCCGCGCCTCCGTGTCGCTTCATCTTTTGTGAAATCTGTCGTCGCCCAGCAATCTGTCCCCGTCGTTTTGCAATTCAACTCGTCATCGTAACGGCGGACGAGGAGGGGAGCGGAGGGGGAGGCGGGCCCCGGGGGGCAGGACCGCCGCGGCGCTCTTCAGTTTCACCGACCGATATCATCGTCGCTCTCCCTAGCCACCAGTTGTAGACGCTAAAAAAATGAAAAATAAATACAAAGCAGGGCGCGTTTTTTTTGTTGCTTTTTTCATTCCCTACAGTTCGTGGTGGGAGTGGGTTTGCGGTGTGACGGGTATCTTAACCGGTGGTGGTCGGGGTCGGGCGGACGGTGTCGGAGCCCAGAGCGGCGGGCGGGCGGTGGGGCCCGATGAGCGAGCTCAACCTCTCAGCAGGCCGAGTTTTATTGCGGCGTAAATACTCGGTGGTGGTGGCCCACCCCACCCCACCCCACCCCACCCCACCCCTGGGCCAAGGGGTCGAGGGGCGGTGCGGCCGCGCGCGCGCTCGAGTATACCGCCAAGGCTGGCGGGGCAGTGACAGCAAATCACTGATAAGCAAGATGACGGCGAAAAAAGGGAGGAAAGAAACAATAAAGTTGGCACTCGTGCAGTGCACGTAGAAATTGGAAAGGAAAAGAAAGCATCAAGTTATTTTTTTTTTGTCGTGAAAAATAAAATAAAATAAAATTGGAACAATGAAAACAAAAGAACCTTCTTATTTGACGTTTTGTGTAGTACCTCTGAACGTTCAAGGAGATGGAAAATGTGTTTACCGCCCAGGAGAGGGCGTGAAGTGACATGCGTTTATTTCGGTGAATTATGGGGTCTGGCCTTCCCTGCCGCGCCAGCACCCGCCGCGCGCCAGGCCTTGCAGCGCTGCCGATAAAACACTGGGCCGACATGTGTGGCTGGCTCGCTGAGCAGCCACACCGCCCATGTACTTCCATCCGTGTCTCTCCCTCCCCCTTTTCACATCTCTCCCCCTCCGCTGACTGTATGTGTCAGTCCGCTCTCCACATCCGGAACCCTTCAGTGAAGTTTTATTCTTGAAATGAGTGAGGCTTTTTTTTCCGCTCTCAATCAAAGCGTGGAATTTTTAGGTCGCTCTATTTAAGCCATGTTTTCCGAGTTTTCATCCTCTGCGAGTTACAGTTTGCTGACCTCATACCTACATAGGCACCTTTCTCTGACGTGGATAAGGACTGTAAATTATAACTAAAAGAGAGTGAGAAAAATAATTTTTGATCTCAAGAGAGCTAGAGTTTTGTAGTCACGTATCTCGCCCTCCCTAAGAGCAAGATATATCTCACTGTTGAAATTACATGTCCACCCTCTCTTCCTAATTCTGTACAGGCCCTCAGTATTATCTCATATAAGATCTCTTTTGTTTTTTAAATGATTTCCTCTTTATAAAAAAACACCTAACGTAATGCGTCGCTTGTCGAAGTTGACGGACCGTGATCGGAAATGAAGGTTTTCTAATACCGCCTGGGCCCTCGCTTGCCGGGCGGTGCGGGCCCCAGCGGCGCGTTATGACCGCCCGCTTTCCATTAGCATAAATACGCCTCCGTCACGGGACGGCGACAGTTATTCCCTGGGAGAGAGGTGGGGTGGGCTGCTGGGCGGCTGGTGTCTTACCGGGGTGGGAGGGTGAGTTTTGTGTCGCATGCTACATGTTTTGCTTCCTCCACTTGCCGCACTACTTCCAAAGGAATGACAGACAGCCGCGCCCTGCTTACAGACATTAAAGGAGAGCTAAAAAAAAGTGATAATTATCATTGCGTTTTCAAATTTTTCACGATATTTCCTTTCTTTCTTTTACTTCTTGCGACGTATGACGTCATAAAATGTTAATGAAAAACGGGTTGTAGTTTTACGTGCCCCTTGAATGTTTAGGGCTGGCTGTTTTGCTTATGAAAGGATGCGATGCGAGCAAATATTTGACGTGTTGATTAATTCCAGATTTTGTCGCGCCGAGTGAAAAAAAAAAGAGGACAAGACTAGAAAATTAACGTCGTGCTACCTTTGCCCCTCTAATCCCTTTGCTCTGCTTTGCGAGCCGCGTCGCCGTGCAGCGCCGCCGCGGCCGCCGCACCCCTCGGGCCAGGCACGTTTTAAGAGGGGGGGGGGGGGCGATCGCCCCCTCCATGTGGTCCACTACACTGTTACTGAATTTCGTCATTTACGATACTAACCTGTCACGAATAGTTCATAATTCAAATTAACGAGTATTATTCGTCCATTTCGGTTACGAACTGTTCGTAGCAGTATAAAACAAACTATTCATAACATCACAATTGAATAGTGTCAATTACTCAGGATGTTAGAGTGTCGAGGGGGAAATCACCAGCGAAATAGTTCGTACACCTTCCCCCGAAATAGTTTTGTAACCAAAAATGTGGCGACAAAGTTACTCCAAACGAGCGATGTAATTAATATCGCTTCCCCAAGAGTCGTCAAATTAGATTCACAATATCGCTCTATTTATTTGAATGGTATTTGGTCACTCCTTTACTTGTAGTGAACTTGACCGAGCACCTAGTGAGAACGTACAACCCTAGGGGTGAAAGGGTTGGTTGCGGACCCCCATCCGGTGGGTCGAACGTCCAGACGGCGGCCGGCGCGCGGCCTATGCCGAAAGCGTTGGGAGCATGGCGACCCGGTAAAGTGTTCATAGCGAAAGTGAATGGAAAAGTGTGGGCAGTGTAATTAAATTAGGAGGCCGCTCCCCGGCGCACGCGCTGTTCAAACGGAGCCGAAGAAGGGACCGACTACTCGCCTAGGCGAGAGCATTGGGGGGGGGGGGTCTAGTTCGCGGTCTAACGGGCCTTCTGCTCAGTAGGCAAAAACTGGTTTCTGATCTTTCTTATTTTCTTTTCTCTTTCAGAGTGGCGATGCGCGAGCCACGTGAACATCCCTCCCGGACACTTGCACGACGGCGGCGGGGCCATCGGAGGCCTCCCTTGTGGTGAAGCCCGTGCGCGTTGTGTGTGTGTGAGTGTGTGGACGTGCGTGCGTGTGGACACGCGGACCTCGAGGTGTGCTGCCCCGCCTCCGTCACCATGAGCGAGGAGCACCTCTACCTCTACGTCCACCTGCTGCTGGCCGGAGTGCTCTCCCCTCACGGTGAGTGCCGGGGGCGCCTGCAGTCTGCGGGGTAGGCCGACCCGCAAGGCGCGCGAGTCACGCGGCAGCCTACCACTCGGGCGCCTCGCACCTCTACACCTCGCTCGCCTCACTTCCACCTCACTCACACCTCACTCACACCTCACTCACACCTGACTTACACCTCACTCACACCTCACTCACACCTCACTCACACCTCACTTACACCTCTCGGTGAGTGCCGGGGGCGCCTGCAGTCCGCAGGGTAGGCCAACCCGCAAGGCGCACGAGTCACGCGGCGGCCTACCCCCTGGGCGCCTCGCACCTCTACACCTCGCTCACCTCACGCCTCGCCCCTGTCTGTACACTGCTTAAGGGGGCGCCTAAGAAGGTTAACTGTGGCCCACTCCTTGTGCCTGCGATTTAACACCGGAGCTTGGCCACATGTTGGTCACGGTCACGCTGCACTGAATGTGTGATTCAGTACAGTGCACCATCTAACGCTTATGACTTAAGGTGTGTTTGAGTTCAAAACGTAGTACCTTAATTAACACGGGGTTTGTCTACTGCGTGAGCGTGCTATGCTGGTCGTCTCACCCAACATTTTCTCGTTTCCACCTCGCGTTGAAAATAAAACAGGCCCGAACGAACAGGATTCGTCTCTGACTTTGACTTTTCATGTCGGCATATCGTCCCGTTATCTCGTGTCACAATTCTGATGCGTGGCCAATAGGGAAACCGTGTAGTTGTGTTGACATGAGGGAGGGCGGGCGGCTTTAGTTGGGGCTATAACGGGCACGACCACAGGCCCCCTGCTCCCCAGCGGCCGGCCACGGCTCGGCCCGGCCCCGTGTTGAGGAGGCGCCCGAGCGTGAACGGAACAAGATTCTGCGCCTTCCACAACCCTACCCTCGAAAAGGAGCGCGCGGCGAGGAAAGGACACCAGGGGCCGGTCTCCTGCAGCAGGTTGTCGGCAATCTTTTCCTTCACTCCCTCGTCTCCAGTCTCTGGCGTCTTCCTTTCACTCTTATTCTTCTTTTTTCACTCTTTCTGACTCTCCCCTTCAGGAGCTCAGTGACCAGAAATTTTGACAAGATTGTGAGCGATTCGATTCATTTCTGCTCGAGTTGCGACGCCGAAACGCGGCGTTTCACCCTTATCTAGCGTCTCTCTCTCTCCTCCCCCCCCCTCTCTCTCCTCTCTCTCTCTCTCTCTCTCTCTCTCCTTCTCCCCATGACTGCGCGGCAGTCCGCAAAGCATCGCGTGTGGATGGGAGCAGTATTTTTAGCAGCGTAGTCGCGACTCTGTCAACACTCGCCCTGGTCGAGCGGGTGGACCCGGCGGGTATGATGGGATGATCCAAAGTCCAAAGGTGCTCTCTACATCGGCTGCACCGACCGAAGCACCGAGGAAAAGATAACCTAATAGCAGTTACAGTTACGAAAAAGAACTGACAGTGCTGCAGCTGCATGGGCTATTTTTAGTGGCGTCGGGCTAGAAAATAACCACCGCTGTGGTCTTTAATTACTCTGCAGGTGCATCACGCCGAGCCGGCACACCTGTCGGGACGATTGGGGGGGGGGTGAGTGCTGGCCTCATTTCAGCTGATTGATTGCGGCCGCTGGAATTGATTAACGCTGCCGAAAGGGGACGGGGCAGGAAATAACATGCAAAACGGGGAATTTAGCAATCTATAACGATTTTAAAACGATTTTTTTTGGTGCTCTCAGCGCGTATTTGAACCTACTGAACTACATTCTCTTGATTCGCTCTCACACGTGGATGCAGTTTTTATCCTAGCTGATCCACATGACACGCATACCTCAGCTGCTTCAAGTTTATCTCGATCCATTCATTGGCCCATTACAGTCATCCCCTCTCTCTCTCTCTCTCTCTCTCTCTCTCTCTCTCTCTCTCTCTCTCTCTCTCTCACTCTCATACACACACGCGCGCGTTCGTCGTCGCGATGCTCTACATTGTCTGGCTTGCCAATCTTTTTTGCTTTGATCCATTTCTTTTTTGCTTTGATCCATTTGCGCCTCACTTGTCGCGCTCGCTCAGACACATGTGCGCGTAGTGCGACGTTCTCGCTCGCTCACATGGAGATGCGCCCGTGTTCCCCCCGCTCCACCCTCTCTGCAACCCGGCGGTGCCTCTTTATCACGCTCGTTTTTCACCCCAGATAATGCGTGGACATTATTTGTCGCCCGTTGGTCCGGCCCGGCCCGGCCCGGCGGCGGTCGGTCATCGAGGTCATTATCGCACGAGGGCCGCGGCCGCTGCGGCGCCGCCGGAGGGCTTGACAAAGAGGACTGACATTGAACCTGACGCCAATTTTACAATGAATCACGCCCCTCTCTCCTCTTTGCTGTGAGTTTATTGTTGATGTCAGAGTTTCAGCAGCCGGTGGAATAAACACAGGGGGGTCGACTCGCGACGACGCACATCAGGTGGGTCAGTAGGTCAGACCACGCACTCCACGACTGCTAGAGAGAGAGAGAGAGCGAGCGGTAATTCTCTTTTCCTTTCCTCTTTATCGTTTTACTTCCTCCTATTGCCTTGTACGACTGCGCGCGGCGACCCGCGGCCCATTACCCTATCTGTCTTTATCGCACCGTGTGTTTAATTACACTGCCAAGGTTAGCCTTGGGGCTCGCACTCTCTCTCTCACTCGCACACTTCAAGCCGTCCCCAGAGGCTCGCGGGCTGCGCCCAGGGCTCGCGCCCCTGCCGCACGCTGCTCACCTGACCAGCTGCAATAAAGCAAGGAACCACGCCTACCCGACACCATCCCGCATGCGCGCTGTACACACGGCTCAGCACATGCCGTGCTATTGGGCTCCTCTCTCTCTCCCTCTCTCCCTCTCCCTCTCCCTCTCTCTTCGTCGCTCACACTCACTCACTCTCTCTCGCTTTCCTCTCTTTCCGGCCCTCATCCCTCTCTCCTACTTCCCCCCTTTCATATACCTTTCGCTTGCACCTCTCTCTGGGCGATGTAGTTGTCGTCGTGAGGTAGAATCGGGCCGTGCTCGGCTGGTGACGGGTCGACCAGTGCAAACAGGACCTCCATAAATTAAGAAATGTTACCTGCGGGGGCCACAAACAAGGCCTGCCCCCGCCCGGCACTACCCCGCTGCCTCGACCCCTGTACTCCCGAGAAGATTAGGCACAGTCAGCACTCCCTCTCTCCTTGCGCTCCCTTTCGCTCCTGTATTCTCCCTCTATTTGCCACTCACCTCTCCCCTTCTCCCCCCCCCCTCCCCACTTCCTTCCGCCACCCAGCATAAATCAACATTAGCCTCCTCGGGGGACGATTTGAGCTCTGCGACGACCACATTGGGGATCGTGGGGCTTGCGGGTGTCCTCACTGGGTCCTCATCGGGTCCTCATCGGGTCCTCATCGGGTCCTCATCGGGTCCTCATCGGGTCCTTATAGGGTCCTTACGCTTCGGGGCCCCTGCCGCCGCAACCCCGCTCCTCCACGTCCACGCAACGCCACGCAGCGCCAACGCCACGGCCGCGCCGTCGTGTCCACCATTGATTTTCCCATCGGTGACTGCTATAAATGGCTCGTCATTTGACTTGATGCCACGGCCGATCGCCACCCTACCCCACTCTCCTGTCCCTGCCCACGTCCACTCACCACGACCGCCACGATCACCACTACCGCGCCAATACTTCCAACGAGTGCGATCAAATGGCACTTTGATGATCTGCTCCGCCCGGTTCGCTCGCCATATGACGTTTCAGGCTCGATACCCCCGGCAGTCACCCCGGTAGTCACAGCCACAGCCCGGCCCCCGACTCGAGGTTACTCGTGTTGTGTGTTCGTGTTGCTGTTCCTGCAAAAGTAAGACGGATCGCGGGAGGGGCGACGGTGTCTAGGGGAAAGCGAGGAAAGGGGGAGGGGCGGGGGCAGGACGCCCTCGAAGACGCCGCAACGCCCCAGACAAAGTTTCTAGGGGCCGGTCGCGACGAGAGCGCGGGGCCACGATGATGGGGTCCTCTCTTATATTCTACTTTACACAACATGTGCGGTGACCGGTGGGTCATAGAATACTTTTACGCTTTTTTCTATTACTGTTGCTTTTTTGCTGCAATTGGAGGGATAATTCGAGAAAGCAGTACATGGCAGTCCCCGAGGGGGCAATAACTCCGGGAATCATGTGTACATCTCCCTGGGAATCATCAGGATAAAAGTTAATCGAAATCAACAGAAATCGTTTAAAGTAAGTGGGAAACCAATGAAACTGATACAAATTAGTCGAAACAAGCGTTTTCCACCACTAGAAAACCTAAGGAATGAATATAAGTGGACGGGAATCACAGGGAATCACTGGGAATCAAGTATTTCGGGAATCATGTGTACACACCAAAAGGGAGTTATTGCCCCCTCGGCAGTCCCTTTGCAGAGTCAGTCGCTTCGGGCAGTTTGTGTTGTACAGTACAGGTCCAGCGACGCCCCCCCCCCCTCCTCTCCCTACTTGGTTTTGTTTCGCCCGACGGCACCACCTGACGGCACCGCGCTAGGCCATGCCTAGGCCACTAGGCCACGAATAGGCCACACCTAGGCCAACGCCTGGGGCAGGCAACAGCTAGGCGCGAGGCTAGGCACACGGGGCTCGGCCATGGCTGCCCCCCCCGTGGTGGTGCTACTACTGCATGTCTTCCGGCTGCAGCGTTTTATGAAGACCTCGTGTGTGGGGGGCTTTTGTGTGGGGAAACAAAACGTGTAAGTGTGTGTGTGTTTGTGTGGCCGAGCCTCGCCGACAGAAGGAATAGTGTACGGGCGCGCGCGAGTATGTGTGTTTGTGTGTGTGTGAGCGCACAGACTCGCATATCTCGCGTGGCCATAGAATGCCCCTCATCCCCTGCCCCCCCTCCCCTCCCAGCTCAGCCGGCTAGGTGAATAACCCACTCTGTTCGCCCCCTTTCCCCCCCGCCCCTTCCCCCTCCCTTTCCCCTCTTCATCTCCCAAAAGGCCGTGTCTCTAATCTCTGCGGCTCATCCCCCAAAATTTGGCAGACACAACTTTGCAATGTACTGCTGCAGCGGTCATGAATGCTCGCGCGCCGCCCGGGATTACGAGTTGGTGAAAGCGCTTGTCCGTGAGGCCCTCGGCCCGGACCGGCCCAGCCGGACCAGCCCGTCGTGTAATCGCAGAGGATTTATTTATTTTTTCATCTCGCGCGCCGTCGCTTTTCTCTTGTTTTTACCCCTTTCATACTCTTGCGCTGGTTTTTAAGTAAAAAGCTCAAACACCAGTTGCACCTTTTGCTCGTTCATTGCTGCCGCTTTGCTGCCGCGTTGCTGCCGCCAGCAGCTGGTCCCCGTGCCGGCGCCGCGCGCGCTCTGATTTCTGAAAGGAAACTAGCCGAGATGACCCCATTCGCTGGTGCCCCCGAGTCCCCCCCTGCAGTAGCTCAGATGCAAATTCTGCGGCACTTGGAAGAGACGCCTGCCTCCCGGCCTCTCCGGGCTCACTGCCCCCCTCGCCCTGTGCTGCAGCTGCCGGAGCAGCTGGTGAGGGGAAGGGAGGGGGGGGGGTGCATTGTCGACAGACGTCGCCGTGCCGTCCCCCGTGTGGGCGTGCCGGAGGGGGCGTTCCGAGAGGCGTTCTGAGAGGCGTTCCGAGAGGCGTTCCAAGGGGGGCGTGCGGTGCGGCCTGTGGGCCGGAGTGCGCTGTGGGGCGTCAGCGGCCCTCGCCAGACAGGACAAGGAGGAGGGCGGCGTCGCCGGGGCTGCTCTGGATGCTGCTGAACAAAGTTTTGCGACACAAAACAGTTTCCGCATTGACGCCGCAGACTAAAGCCGGTCCTTCCTGCGTCGACAGCGCAGCAGCAGTCAGCGAGCGGAGAAACTTTGTTCAAACGCCTGGACCCGCACCCCGCCCCGCACCACCTCGCCTCACGGTACAGGGAACAATGGACAGAAGTGATGCTTGCTCTCTTTTGGGGAGTTGCGCCACCGATTTGCTGTTTACACGATGAGTCGCGGAGCAAATTAGATGGGTATCGTTTCCCAGCATAGCAAGGCCACCATATGCCTACGTGGAACTCAACGCGTGAACAAGTCTGCGGCCACGTTATGGTGCACGGGCACCGGCGTGCTCTATCAATCAGATAGCTCTAAGGCTCGCCCCATTTCAGTCACACGCACCGAATTATCACTCTAAAGGAGTAAGATTTTTCTTCTCTCGCCCAATTGCAGTGGACCTCACCCTCTTTGTGTGATACCGTTAATTGTGACTAGAATCGAGGGAGAAAAATAATCTCAGGAGAGCGACGTTATTTTTTCTGTTTCACCGATATCGCCCATGACTGCAAGATATCTGACTCATCATTTTCAGTGCGTTCCCTGATGACCTACTTCGACCACACACGGTGAGGTCGAGAGCCAGACGTCACGCCACAACGTCGCACTTCTCACTGTCCCCTCCTTTCAATGTGCACGGAGAAAAATAGTAAGCTGCACAGCTAAATCTTAGCTGCTGCAGCCTATATTAGTGGGGTAATATAGGGTATACTAAAACGTTAGCTGCATAGCTAAGAAAAATCGCAAAGTGCTATTAGCTGTGCTGCGAACCCAATCACTACTGGAAAATTAATAATCTCGTAACCTTTTAGAGACCAAGCGCTAACTACGTGGTACTGTCTCATAACATGTCTTGTAGAGGTGTAATCCAAAAATTCGCTTAAAAATGTTATAAGTCTACTGCCTGCAATATTTTCATAGCAGCTAATAATTTAACTAAATTGTTAATTTTTTACAAACTCCTCTCATGGATTATCACCGGAGCTAACTAAATTAGCCAACTTGTTTTATTCAGCCAATTAAATTACTGTACCTAGCTTACTTTTATTAACGGCTTAGCTAATATTTAGGTACGTAGCTAATCCATGTAGCCTGATAGCTGAAATTTGCAGCTACCAACAATAGGTTAAATATCTAATTTTTCTTCGTGGGCTCGACACGCTCGTAAAAAAAAAAAATTAGTAGTCAGAACTAATCAATTAGGTTTTCGTTTTTAGCTAATTTGGTGGTTCTGAGGACTAATTCCCTTTTACTGTGCGCTGACCTCGAAGCGAGCCTCGAAGTGAAGCCACTTCTGGACCTGCAGGTCCGAGATTGAGTCTGTTCCTCGCACAGTGAGGATGAGGTGCATCGTCCCTACGTCCCCTTCACTCCTCGCCCCTCCGCCTCGCTCCAACCACCCTTCGCTGCCTGTGGTGTGCTCACGGCCTGCCAGATCACTGCCTCTCCTTGACAAAGGATGAATGCACAAAGTAGCGCGCGTCGATACTTTTTTGCTCAGTGTGATTTCATGTGTTTCCCTCCCATACTGTTTCTTGTTTTTCTTTTCTTCGTTAATATCGTTTCCGTGCGATCTTTCTTTTTTTTTCTTTTTTTTTTCTTTCGCACCACGACGTTGGGAACAGAGGGAGGCCTCGTCCGCGGAGGCGTTTACTTTGTTGCGCGCGCGAGTCGCGTCGAGACTCTTTTTGCCTTTTACAGCGCAGCAGTATTATTTCGCGATGCACAAACTTCCAAGACCGCCACCGCACGCACACTTGTACACACACTCGCACACATACACTAAACACACACGCTCACACTCGCGCTGCGGAGTGTCTATCCGCACTGAGCACGCTGCCGCGGCTCCATACCAACCGTATAGTCCGGAGAAATACAACTTTGCGCAAATGCAGTTCATAACCCGGACATATATACGTATATACACATTTGAAGAATTTAACACAATGCGCAACACGCCGGGGGCCGCTTCCTCTCGAGGTCGCAAAAGGGGCATAAACCGTTCCAGGGGCTCGCGAGTGTGGAGGGGCGGT
>NW_026267277.1:635823-638562 GCF_000697945.3 Frankliniella occidentalis | reverse complement strand
TCGAGGCGATGTATAACCTCCCTCCCCCTCCCCTTCCGTCCCACTCGCGGCGTGCTGGCCCGTGGACCGCCCCTCCCCCTCCTCGCCACCTATATTTGCCAGCCGGATGATGCTTTGCTAATGTTGTCCGACCTAATTGCAAATAACAAACCGCGCAAATCCGTTGAAACCAGTCCGAGCCCAGCCAAGCCGGGCTGGGCTGGAGCCGAGTCCTGGTGGAGTAAATCCTGATTGTGGGAAGGCGGCCCAGCAGTCCTCCTGCCTCTGGCGGCGGCCTCTGTCAGCCTCCGGTGTTAGCAGGTGAAATGTTAAAACTTTGAGCACACTGCAAACAATTTTTCCTGTTGGGGTTTTCCTCGTCCATGTACCGCTCTATCGGGACTGTGTTTCTGGGTAGGAATTGAGTCGGGCCCGCGCTCTTCGACGCTTGGTCCCGATAGATAACGAGAGGAAAAACTATAACGAAAGCTGATGGTCAACAGTCAATGTCAACACTAACTATAGTTACTATCACAATAGTGATAGACATCGTGGTCCGATGGATGAATCATATTTTTCTGTACACGACATGTACTCTCACATGAACTCACCTGAGTACTAGGGTAAATACAAGATGAGAAGTATAAGTAATACTTACATGGTAGATCTAGAACGGGAACAGCGCAAAAATGGAAAGAGTACAGATGAGGACGCTATGTGCACAGATGAGTTCAACAAAGAGTACTGTACACTTTGCTTTCACCCCTCGTTGTGGTCCTCATCTTGCCGTGTTGCCATCAAGTCTACATTTTCGCGAGTTTGCCCGCTTCGTTTCCCGCTGTGTACAACGAGCCGCACCCGCTCGGCTCGCGCAGAATATATAATAAAATCCTCCCCCGCTCATGATACAGTGGACGCACCTGTTGTGCGTGTTAAAAATGCAGCACGGCCGCGGGGTGTGGAACGGAGGGGCGCGGAGCCCGGCGGCTCCAAGATCAAGTTTGTTCTGCCTTTTTAAGCGGCGGCACAACGCGCGTTTGCGCTTGAGTGAAAGTGTAAAAGGATCTCACTTTCCAGCGATTAGCCGCTGAGGTAAATATTGATGAAGAGAGCCCTGGCTCCCCTGGCTCTGATGGCCCACTGGCGCTGGTGTTGGTGTGGTCTGATGGGGCCAGTCGGGGCGGGGCCGGGGCGGTGCGACCGGGTACGGCGCGGGCTTGTCCTCCACTGCCCTGTCGGCCCTGTCAGTCTTTATCGCTGGGAGAGCCCAAGGGATCACCTGGCCTGGCCCCGGATCTCCTGCTCAGAGTGGAGCCGAGCAGCGGACCAAAATCACGGAGTCAAACTCCGGCATCCTAATGCAGTCAAAGGAGTCAAAGTCAAGCCGCAGTGCTTTCGGAATGGGGGCACTGTTTTATACCTACAACAGTTTTGCAACTGCACACTAAAAACAGAGACAGTATGAGGGCTGAAAGTGATAGAAAAAGTCTGCTTTCGCGGGGCTTTAAATTTTCGGCTGTCGCCTATGCTGCTATGGTGCTGGTAGCCCCGTCAGCTCACGTAGTCTCGCACGTGGTTCATCGGTCTATGCGTGTCTCTCTCCCTCCCTCTATCTTCTCTCTCTCTCTCCCCCTCTCTCTCTCCATCTCTCTCTGCACTGCACGACTGGCTGGGTGGCGTGGTACGGCCACGCCAGGCCATCCGGGTAGGAAACGGTTTCCCCTTATAGCGCTGCTAGCGGCTGCTACGGAAGCTAGACGGTCTAGACGGCCCCACCGTAAGAACTTGAAGGTGCGGGATCTGGAAAATGCTTGCTGCTGGTGCCCGTGGAGGTTGCGCCACTGGAGGGGAGGCAAGTAACTGCTGGAGAGGACCGGCCGGAGCGACGTCTGGCTGGAGCGGGCCAAGAGCGGGTGGGGGAGGGGACGAGCAGGAGTCGAGCAGGAGTCGAGCTTGAGCCGAGCTGGAGTCGAGCAGGAAAAAGCCAGGGCAAGCCGGGTGGACTGGAAAATGCTCGGGGTGCAGTGTGGCACGGCGCACGGCGGAATGGGTCACTTCTGGCCGCAAGACTGAGCACCGCGCCCCTTCGAGCCCCTCCGCGACCCACCCCCTGCCCCGCCCTCGCACTTCCTCCCATCAGACCTTCCAACCGCGCTGCCTAGGTGCGGCTCGGCTTACTGTTCGACTGCAGCGGCTGGGCAACAATGACGTGACGATTTTGTTTCCGAGAAAGCTAATTAACTTACAAACATAGTTTTATGAAGGGTAGTGGGTGAGCATGGACGGGCGGTATCTTTGAAGTAGCTCCAGTGCTGCGGGGTTACATACGCAACATGGCCGCAGGGATGAGCGTTTGAAGTGGAAGTTTTCAGAAATGCAAAGTAGTCTTCTTCCTGGAAATTCCTATACAGCGATCTGCTTCTAGGTATTGCCACATTTCCTCGTTCCTCTCCACAGCTTTCAACGCTTTGACGTGGAGGGCGCGTCCGCGTCCCCGCACACAACGCCAAACTACTTTCATAGAATCGATCGGTATAATGGATTTATGGGAACCACACTGGAAGAGTTTTTTGTTTGCAGCCATCATGTATAAATAGTTAAAATATGAATACTAACGTTTGGAATCCAAGTTTACGAATCGACCTCGACCTCGGAATAATTGACCGATCTGCAAACGCTGCTTTGTTGATTTGTTTTTCCTGTGCTCTATCATTCCAAATGTACATTGTACACTTTAAATAATGTGTACATGCCCATGTT
>NW_026267277.1:634726-635118 GCF_000697945.3 Frankliniella occidentalis | reverse complement strand
CGGGGGCGGGCGGGCGTACTTGTCGCCCCGTGTGCGTCTATTGTCACCGGGGTTCTTACCGAGCCGGTTCTTACGGAGCTTTCTTTTGTTGCAGGTAAGCGGTGCCGCGCGGCGTCGAGCGTCGAGCCTTGGCCAACGCTGCTGCTGCTGCTACCGGTCAGGCGGGCGGGTGGCGCTGGAGCCTGCCCGGGCACAGCCGTGGCACGGCCGCCCTGTCACGGCGTAGAGGACTCTTGAAACTTTGCGCCCCGGGCGCCTCCCTTTGATGTAGGCCCCTCGCTGCCCCACCAGCCCCGTCCCCCCGGCTCTTGCGATGGATGACACGCGACCTTGTGCCGTGCCGGCCCGGCGCCTACCTGGGCGCCATGACTGTGCTGCAGTCCCTCTGCAAT
>NW_026267277.1:632531-633574 GCF_000697945.3 Frankliniella occidentalis | reverse complement strand
ATTCTTTCGCGGCGAATGTTTGCAGAGCGAGAATGCAATTCGCCCTTGCAGCGCTGCACACTGCAACCTCCCCCCGCCTGCTCATGTCCCCCAGATTAGTCCCGGGGATCCCAAAAGTCATTATTCCGTCGTCTGCACGGGTTTGTTTCCGAGTGTTGTTGTGGCCAACTCATCGTGGCCCGGCGTCGAGCCCGGCGGCCTGCCCTCCGGACCGCGGCAGGCTCGGCCTCTGCTTTCTCTGGGGATCAGCCTCGCAATTTGCGGCCAAATAATTTCGGCCTTATTTTTATATATTCAGCATTTATGATCTTTAAAGAAGTAGGGAAGAGAAATGTGAAGCCGGTGACAATGGTTTCAGTACACCCTGAAAAGTATTTTCTTAATTTCTCCATGGACTTCTTAAATTTTTGAGTGTACATTTGTTCTTCATGTAGGCAAACATACTTGTTATAAGAACTATTTTAGTCTAATACCAAGTATTATAGCTCACAACAAGAACAATTGTACTCAAAAATTCAAGTCCATAAGAAAATCAAGAACATACTTTTCTGGGTGTAGAGGATACAAATAACGTTGAACTAGAAGACGACTGATAATGAAGTAATCATAATAACATACAGTATAGTTTAGTGCGCGGTTGTCTGCTTGCTTGTACTCTCAGACGGTGAGCAAGAGCCAGCCGGCAGGCCAGAATAGAGTATAGGCTTATATTTGTCTTTCTTCACTAGTTCTGCTATATGCTTGCGCACATCTCGATCTGGCGCCGGCGCGCCGTGGAGTGCTCTCACATCTAATTGGCAGAGTGTCGGTACTGGGCGCGCGGGTTCGCAGCGCTCTGCCGCGCTGCGCTCACGACGGGTGGTAATATGGAAACCACAGCGCGTGTGAACTGCGGGGGGCGTGGCGGGGCGGGGCGTGGCGGGGCACTGCACTGCAGGCGGAGTGGTCTCAATGCAATACCACCGCCTCGTAACATGCAAAATGCACAATACTGGGGCTCGCCACATAAAAAAGAGTGAGCGCCGGCGCTCTGGGCGCCGTCT
>NW_026267277.1:625938-632481 GCF_000697945.3 Frankliniella occidentalis | reverse complement strand
GAGCACCATCGTCCATGCCTGGTCCTGCAGAAAAGTGCAAGGTTTCGTGTTTGCCCCGTTCGTGTTCCTGCCGCTGGAGTTTTGTCTCTCATCTGCTGGCTCTGGCAGGGTGCACATTCGTCAGACTATGGACTACATTCCCCCTGCGGTGGAGGACGTCCTGCGAGGCCAGCCTCGTGCCATGGCGCAACTGACTTGGGGCCGCTTGTCGCCCGGGTGCAGTCTAACTGGGCTGGCTCCCTATTATTATGGTGACTTGTTTCCCCTCCCCTGTCCAATGTCCTGAGGGGCTCGGGCCCCGCCGTGGCGCGCCATGGCTCCTTATTGTCCAGGTGATTGCCCCCACTCCGCCGCCACCACCCCGCCGAGCTGCTCAATTGTACCTCTTGCTCGGGTGGGGCTGCGTTCCGGATACAGGGCTCTATGGCTCGGGCTGACCTTCGCACGCAGCCTGGGAGCCCTTCCGGCCGCTGGGTGCTACTTAGCGCGGGGTTGGGCAGCAGGGGGCGGAGCCAGTCACACCGCGTCGGCTGAGCAGCAGCGCTGAGCAGCAGCGCGCACTGCCAACAAGCGAGCCGATTTCTTTTTGGCAAGGTGGCCAGCAGCAGCGGGGCGGTGGCGCCGTGTTGTCGCCGGATTCTTGGTAGGAATTGGATTTTCACTCCCGAGCCGTGGTGGGGCGGGGCGGCCGGGCGGCTGGGGTTGGCGAGGTGGGGCGGGCGACCCCCTCGTGCGCGGTCACTGTGTTGGCGCGTTATACACCCGTGCCTCGCCGCTGCCGCGCTCTCGTTGAGGTGCAAACTGCGCACTGCCGGGGTGTGGCGCGGGGTGCGGCGGGGTGGGCGCCGCGCCTGCTTGTGTCGTGGTGGGGTGGGGTGTGGGAGCGCGCCCGCCGCGCCACCGCGCGCACGATATTGCGGCGGGAGCCACCGGTGAAAGTGATGTTCCCCACAACGAGACAAGCTGCCGCTGCCGCCACCGCCGCTGATCTTGCGGAGGCTGCGAAGGGCACGCTCCGCCTGCTTCGCGGGGCTTATGAAATGCTTGGCCCTCCCCCCCTCCACACCTCACGTTTCTTGTGTCACATGTACCTCACCGGTAGGATGGGCGCTGTACCCTTTCCTTTCCCCTCCAGGGCGCCAGCACCACGTGTCTACTCCCCCAGAAATGTTTAAAGGCAAAAACGAATGAAGCTTCTCGGTTAATCTGAAAGTCCCGGTTTCAAGGCAGTTTTGTGCCTTGAAGTCTGCAGATAATCAAAACCAGTCGTTGTGCTTGTCTACATTAGTGGATCTTCCTGAAACAAAAAACTTATTCGCATTCGCATTAAGATTATTTGTATAAATTTTCTTTGTTGTCTGTGATGTATCGCGTGTTCGCAGGTGTTGTTATTTGAGCGTTCTCGTGTAGTAACTAGTTTCGTGAGGTACAATAGTCTTTTTTTTCCTGCCAGGAGGAAAAATGCCGCCGGTGGAAAGAGAAAGCCTTTTAGGCCTTCAAGGCCCTTGTCCACCCAAACCTATGGACGGCCTGTGCGGAGCGGGCCGCTGAAGGGAAGGACACGCCCCGCGTCCTTTCTCCTCGCACTAGCTCCGCCCGGCTCCTCGTCAGGGCGGCGCGTCGGGCACCCGAGAGGGAAGTTCCACCGAGCAGCGCACCTGATGGCGGCCACATTACCTCCCCTCTCCTCCCTCCCTCCCTCCTCCCCTCCCGCCTCTCTCCACTTTCGGCCGCTCTCACCCTGTGCGCCCCTCCCCACCCTTTCCCCCTGTACTCCCAGGGGTGTGTTTGTTTTGGCTGGGGATTGGGAGCGGTGTCGATGTCTCCTTTCGTTTGCCATGCGTCCCACGGCGAGCAAGCAACCCGCCCCTCCCCCATCCCCTCCGGACCCCTCGCTCGGGGGGCCCCCTCCACGTCGGACCCTGCTTGGCCGAACAGGACTCGGCGATCAGCCCGACACTCCAGCCCTGTCCCGTGATTCAGGAGAAACAACTAGGGGAATGAGGCGCGGCTGTGCGAGCGCTGGACGGCGGACAGAAAGACAGACACAGTTCGGCAGACAGAGACCGACCGACCGACCGGCCGACCGGCAGACAGGCCCGGAGGGGTGGCGGAGAGGAGTTAGAGGACGCCCCTGGAATAAATATGATTATTACTTTTTTGCTTCCCCCTCTCGTATTGCAAACGAGAGGGAATTCTTTTCATGGGCCTCGCCTTCTTTCCTTCTTATCTAGGGCTAGGGTCTCCGCTCCGCTTTCATTTTGTATTTCAACGTCAATTACCCGAATTTTCTTGTAGTCGGTGTTCTGAGCAGGCCGGCAGCACGGGGCGCACTGTAAAGAACGTGTTTGTTTCGGTGCTTTTGACCACTATGCACACAATACATTTGGAACACATGCTCTGCAAAATGAAAATGAGAGAAGTGCATAACATGACAGTTTGAACAACATACCTAATTCTACGAAAACTACCAGGTAGATTACATTAAACACCGTGTAACTCTTTCAGTTTTGCAGTAAATAACTTGAACAATCGCTTTGTTGCTTAAATGCACTGTGCGACACACGACAAGTACTGGTTGGCAGCTTTCACAATTAAACAGGGGGCATTTCTTTGTGAAAGAAGGTCAACATTTCCTGGCTGGACTTGTAGCGTGGTGCTGTCGAGAGCGTGGTGGTGGTGTTAGTGGTCGGGGGAGGGGGAGGGGGGCGCCTCTGTGCTGTTGGGTCATCATGATGTCTCGAGGTCTGCCTCTCCATCTCCAGGGCCGGGCCGGGGGCAGTCTCATGGGCCCCCTCGCTCCCCCGCACCAAACCAGAACCCCTCTCCCCTCTCTCTCCGCGACCTCCGTGGACACCGGTCTATCTACGCCCCCTTATCTGAGGCGATTCATTGCCAGAAGGCCCAACCCCGCACAAACTACGTGCTCGGGCCACGTGAGGGGACACGAGAAAGAGAGGAGGAGAAGTAGATGGAGGGAGAGAGGAAGGGCGGAAGAGAGGGGCAGAAGGAGAGAGGAAAGAGGAGGAGAATGGGGGTTGCAATCATGCAAGAGAGGGGTGGGGAGGGGAGCAGGGGTGAGGTCAGGTAGGGGCTGTGACAATAAGGAGAGGCAAAAGAACAGGGGGGACAAAAGGCCCCCACAAAGCGAAGCCTTGCTGCGCGGGTTGTGTCTGCCGTCTGCCGTGCCCCGCACCGCTCTTATTTCTGGCCAAGGCCCTCCCCTCTCTCCCCCGCCTCCTGCCCGCCACTTGTGCGTACCGTACAGCATAGCAGCCCGGCGGCGCCGCGGCCGTCTGCCCTTGTGCAGTAGCGCGGAGAACCGACGATTACGCAAATTAATTTTTGATTTAGATTCCGCTCTGTTGTTGTTCGTCTCGGTCGCTGTTGACAAGGGGGAGAGGGATCCGGCCGGCGCTGCGTGCTCCAGAGGCGGCTGTGTCGGTGCGGCTCGCACTGGCAGCATTATCTGATCGTCCCCGAGGAATAATGAGAGCGACGTTTGGTCCCGCCCGCTGTGAGACGTGTATCATTGCGCCTTTACAGACGAACTTACGAACGTGTGTATCAAAACTACAAATGAAACTAAGAAAAAACGTACGAGCTACTACTGTGGGGCTTTTAAACACTGGTGAATGGGCTCCCCAGTGCTGGTGGAGTCGGCGCCGCACCACCGCTATGCGAAACACTCCGAACTAACCAACTGGTACTTAAAGGACAAAGACTAGACCGAACTTTCCTCCAGTACCTATAAGGTAAAGTCCACGCTCTGCAGGATCTAACTGTTTAAAAAATTACCAGATTGTGAAGGTGCTCGTTCATATTACGAGAATGATTTCGGGATCAGTATCTTGCGAACGGTTATCCCTGTGTTGAACATTTTGTTTGCATAAGCTTAATATATGTTTGGGTAGCAACGCTTGCTCTTCATTGCAGCCTAATTTTTCAAGCCGTAAACCACTCTGATTCTGGGTGTATACCTACTTTTAGTCAATTTTCTTCTTGCTGACCTTTACTCTTTGGACTTTTTGATCAAATTAATTTGATTTTTTCCTGATTTTCTCTGAGGGCTATAATTTGTCTCTTTTTGCACCCTGTACCCGTCGGACGGGGGTTGGCCCCCTCTGTGCCTCGGCGCTGCATACTTCGCCGAGGACGAGGAGGATGCTGGGGCGGGCGGGTTGCACACTCCGCCCCCGCGTACGTAATTTCGTTTCCAGTTTGATTGATTTTGTTTGCGGCGACCGCGGCCCGCCCTTACTGCCGGTCCTTTGAAGTTTTCCCAGTCTCCGGCGAGCGAGGTGCCGGGGCGGTGCAGACGTGTGCGCCAAATGAACAAGGGGGCCGCCCCACCCACGGACTGGCTCCACAATAACTCGTGTTCCCACTGCGAATAATAAAGTATTTCCCTAAAAAAGACTGCACGGCAATTTTTTTTTTTTTTGTAATCTTGCGCAATGCAAACAGTGTTGTAATTTGACGATTGCTATCACAAATTACGACTCACCATTTTCACGCGTCGAGAAGAATCCCAAGTCAATTCAAAAGAGACTTTAGTGAATTTACAATTTGGAAAAGCAACTTCAACCTTTGACGTATTGAACTCGAAAAATTTTCCCATAAAACCAAAATGTTTTTTTTTCTTTCGTACTAAAACAGTCTAGGAATATTTTATTTAGCGTGTGGCAAACAACTAACAATTTTTCTGTACATTGCGAGAGGAGGCCCACACGCGCGCGCTCCGTCGTGCTCCTCCCTTGTTTTGTTGATGGGCGCACGTCTGATCATTTCCGCCCGCGCCCCCGGACTGCCCGGCTGACATGATGAGGGGCCCGGGATGAATCGGCGCGTCGCGGAGCCGCGCGGAGCGTGTCGGGGAAATCGAAGAAATTTCCGGCCTCTTTTGCCGCTTGCTCCCAAGAATATTCATTATTTTTACGCCCCGCTAGCGGAGCTCCGAGTGCACCCCATTTCCGGGGACGCGACTCGGCGCTCTCCGCCGCCCGGCGGCGGTGCTGCGCTCCGTGACCAGGTGTGATTCCACGCTCGGACACGCGCTGACTGTTGGGGGCGGGGGCGGGCGCCTAGCCGCTCCCGACGGCCGCGGGGGCGGCGCGACGCTTCGTTGTCCGAGGCGTGTCCGCTTGTTAGTGAGAGTGCGGGCGAGAGACTGACCCGTGGACGTTCGATCTCGCTGCTCCCCCCCCCCCCTTTACTCCCCTTGGCCCGCCTTGCTGTCGCCACCGGCGCGCCGTCACTCGCGTTTATTTTTTGTTTCTATTATTTTTCCTTTTCTGTGTTTGCAACGTTTCTTTCCCTATTCTCTCCATTCTTCCCGCTAGCCGCACCTCACTTGTATGACTGAAGTAAATACAGGAGTCATTCATCTGTTTTTACGGTCTGAACCGCGTAATTTCTTTCTTATAGGGTCTGATCTCTTACAGCCCTATGGACTGTATTTCCGAAAACGGTCGGACTGTTGTTTTACTGTCTGACCAGCTCCAGTCTGAACTTTTTTGAACAACGTTTACAAAAAAGTTACTTCAAGTCCTGTAACTCGTTCTAAATATGATCCAGCAGCAAAAGGATCCGATCCTACTTATTTTTGTTTATTTTAGAGTCGAGCCCATAACTTTAAAACGGTCGAAAATTGGCAATCCAGAATTAAAAACAATTCGACTGTAATCTAAAACACAGTTCAAAATTTATCAGACCAGGCTGTATTGAATTATATAGGGTCTCGCCCGACCGTAAAATCAAGCTCGGTTAAGACCTGGCGAAAATGTATTTCCCCGTAATGTATGCATTCACGCTGCATTTTTGTAACAGTGATTGCCATACGAATGAACTGCTGCCCCCCCCCCCCTCTTTCTCCCGGTAGCGACCACTCCCACCATCCCCAGCGAGCAACGCGTTCTTATATGAACAGCAGCACTGAAGTGCAAACGATCTGGCGGACAGAGCGATTGGGCTGAATTTATCGGCGATACGTTGATCGAATAGTGCGAATAGCGGTATGCAGAGCCGGCGTGCACAGAGGGGGAGAGAGGTTTGGAGGGGAGGGGGACAGACATGCGGATATACCCCCCTACCGCTGCATGGCGAGGCCGCCTGCGTGCTGCACTCCTACTTTCCCGGCCCCCTCGTTGAAAATTTCATCGCGCGAGCGTCCCCCTGAATAGGGAAGCATTTGCAAATATTTATTAACTCCGATGACCGTGCGCCCGCCGCTGGCGGGGCTGTTCGCCTTTTCTGCCTTCTTTTCTTGTAACGTCTAGTAAGCGAGAGCGTAGAGGTTTGAGGTGACAACTTCCAAGCAGTCACATGTTAGCGTGTGGAGCGCCGCAGGGCGTCCTGATACGAGGATCTCCGAGGATCTCCGAGGATCTCTCAATATGAATCCAGCCGGACGGCCAAAATGGGTTCTCAATTCGGAGAAGAAGTGCAAACACTGGCCAGGCGGCAGCCGGGGCGGGGCGGGGCGGGCATCGGGAATCAGAGCTCGACGGCACGGGACCCTGTTGCCCGCAGGGCGACCCGAGG
>NW_026267277.1:614646-621300 GCF_000697945.3 Frankliniella occidentalis | reverse complement strand
TCTACACACACCTACACCGCGTTAAACAGTTGTGGGTGTCAATTTTTTTTCTGCAACTTGATGCCAATACTCCGCACCGACTTCTGTAAAATAGTCTATGAAAACCATGTAAAACAATTGCGTTAAAGCGTTAACGCGCTCCTAAACATTTTTTTTCCGTGATCCTGAGTCTTTTTCCACGGTAGAAAGGGTGAACTTTTTCTGTCCTCCGTAAGTTTGTCAGGCGGCGCGCAGTACGCGACTTTTCAAGTTGTTTAGAATCAAATTGTCGCAAGTGGGGTGACAAGCAGAGAATTTACGGTGTTATGCGACAGGGATGAATAGAAGTCATGAGGATGTGTGCTGGGGGAATAAACGGCCGAGCAGTGGAAGGCTGGGGAGGAGTCGGAGGAGAGGGGGGGAAGAAGTGTGTGTGCGTGTGAGAGAGAGAGAGAGAGAGAGAGAGAGAGAGACTGTGTGAGTGTGTTAGAGATGGAAAGAGAAAAAGAGGGCGAAGTAACCGAGAGCCAGAGATGCGCAAGGTTGACAGCGACTACTCGTAACTTTGGGTTGCGGTGGGCCGGGGCCGTCTTATGCTGCGAGTGTTGATAGCCCACCATTGTGTTGCCCTCCTGAAGACTTTATGGAGGTCGCTGTGTCTCAAACTTTCCTCCCGCGTGCGCGCTGCGCGCCGTGACTCCGGCCGGCCGCGCCGCCTTTGCCTCCACGAGCAGCGGTCGAACGTGGCGTACGAAGGTATTTGAAACTGCGTGACCTGCCGTGCTGCCGGCTGGATGGGTGGCTGTGGAGGGTGATTGGATCCACCAACACGGAAGCGCTCTGGAGGTGAGACCGGCCCGCTCCGACATGCGGCCCCCGCTTCGCTGCGCTATTCGCCTGAAATAACATTTATCTACGTAGGTTGCCCCCACCAGGCCAGGTGCATGTGGGAGGAGTGGACGTGATTATACACTACCGCGTAGACCGAAAGCATAATGCTGCCGAGCGATGTAGTAAATGGCGGTCCTGATACTCTACTGATCGAAAATATTTGGAATATATTTGGAAAAATGTTGTAGGATGCACACATCATTGTGCCTCTTGGCGCATGAGGGAAAAAGATATTGAAAGCACCCTTAGTCTTAATACAGCGGGAAGTTCAACTGCAATGTTGTGCACTGAAGTAGTAAAACTTTTTAAAAAGTCAGTTCACGACAATACTAAGCTAGTTGGCAGTGTAACGGGTGTTGGATAAATCGTTTTACCTGGCCTGTTTCGAGATGGTCAGGAGCTATGACGGAGGAATCATGGTGCAGAGGCAAATTACACACAGAATGTAATCCTCCCTCTCTCTCTATCCCTCCCTCTTGTGGATTTGTTCACCAGTGAAATAATTGTGCAAAGCGGCCGTGGAATGCGTGTTGTGGTCAAGATAATGAAACTCGTGTGGTCCGCTCCAACGGACATCATTTTCGCGCCGTCTCTTGTTGTTCTTGTTGTTGTTGTTGTTGTGGTCGACGTCGTCGTCATCGTCGACGTCGTCGTCGTCGTCGTCGTTATTGTCGTTGTTTATCGGTGTTGCAAATCATTCTAGCAAAAGTAGAAGTTCAACAGCGAGGACGCACTCAACTTCACACTGACACTTGATTTGCTTTTCTGAAAGAAAATAAAAATTATGAGTATATACTGTGTTGCCGAACTTCCGCTTGGCTCCCTCTTGCTGCACTTGAAACATTTTCTCATTGAGAGGTTGGCATTGAGCAGCCGCTTGGTGCGGCCAGCGGGCAGCAGACTTAGTTTTTCGAGTAGCCCGCCAATGTATTTTTCACCCACTCCACCGCCTTTCTCCTGCCCCCTCATCGCTACCCCTCTAAAAACATTTTTTTATTAATTATTTCGTTTGTATCGCATCCACTTTTGAAATTCTTTCGCGGCGAATGTTTGCAGAGCGAGAATGCAATTCGCCCTTGCAGCGCTGCACACTGCCTTCCGTCATCACCATCATTTGTTTCCCCCGCGCACTGTGTATCCCGATGTCCGGCATGGTGTTGGCAGCCACAGATAACATACAGATATTATTCTTCACCGTTGCTGATTCCTGCCGTCCCTCTCCTACACGGAAATTTAAATCGATGATGTCTCTTATATGGCGTTCCAACTCGAACTCGAAAACTCGAACAAAGGACAAATGAGATTTTGAAGCCGAAGCCGAATTAGAATTATAGTTTTGACTTCAAACTGAGGTTTGTTTTCTGAGCTAACGCCCGGTGGTTAGGCAACGCAACGACGGCCATGTCGAGATTGTTGCCTATCCTCCGCAAGACAGGGGCTGAGGACAAACGATGAGAGGTAGCGACGGGGCTAGGGGAGAAGGAGGGGAGAGAGAGAGAGGGAGGGAGGTAGAGAGAGAGAGAGAGAGAGAGCTAGGGCCCCCGCGACCTCTTTTCATTCCCCACCGCGCGTCTGGGCTGATCATACACCCGGCCCCCGCGCGCCTCGTGCACTCCTGAACTCGACACGTACCAATTGGAGCCCTCCTCCATCTCCCTTTACCCCGCCACACACCCCGGCGCCCCGCCCCGCCCCGCGCCAGCCCCGGGACGCACGCCAATCACGTGGCTAGGCTCACCTTCCGCACAAGGCGTATTTCCGTGGCCGCGTCTGGATCGAATTAAGAGGGAGCGGGACGGCTGCGGGTGGAGAGGGGAGTGTGTGTGTGTGTGAGAGAGAGGGAGAGGTGGAGGGCACAGCCGCGGCTCTTCTCTAGTTGGTGTGACGTGGCATGCATGACGAAGGGGGGAAATAAAGCGTGTGTGCGGGTGCGCCGGTGGTTCTCTGGGCCGCCCGCCCGAGCGCCCGCCCCACCCCCGCACGCTGCTGGGAGCCCTTGCCGACTGGCCCCATTCCCGACCGTAGGACTGGGCCGAGCGCACTGGTGATAGGCAACCCAACTCATACCATGAATACAAACTGTGGGGCAACTCGTATTATAGTGTGCTCCCCGGGGGCCGGCCGCCCCGCCCCCGCCTTCACCGTCCCCCAGTCCTCGCAACCCCACTCCCCCTACCCCGCTCAGCCCTACCCCACCGCCGCCGCAGCAGCAGCCTTGAAGTAGGCCCAGCTAGCCAAGCTCGCCCGGGGGAAGAAAGGGGGGTGGGAGGAGGGGGGAGCCCCTCGGGAGCACACGTGCAGTCCGTGTGCTGGAAATAGAGTGCGGATGGCTGCGGCCCAAAACAAATCCGCCCAAATCTCGTCCGATTTTATTCACTCGATTCGCTCTCTTTGCCGCTTTGCCTTTTTCGATTCGCCGCAGGTGGCGTAACAGTGTGTACTGTACAACATTTCGATTAGTGCTGCACGGGTTGCAGGAGCAGCCTGCTTATGAGGGGTTATAAGGCGCCGTCACGCTGAACCCCCAACTGGCTCTTTCTTTGCCGTACACGCGCCATCGCGCCATTTGCATTTTGCTTTTGCTTTGCAACACCGGCTACCATTTTTTTAATACAGTGGGTACCGCGGGCGTCAGGGCCGCTACTCCACAGGGTGGCGCTGGCGTCAGAGGGGCCCCACCGCCGTATTTGAGGCTTTATGAATTATTATTCGGGCCTGCCAGTGCGGGGGCGGGGAGCCCTTGTTGTGAGTAGGTCTTTACAGCTGACGTGAGCAGTGCGGCCCGGGCCGGGGGCCGGGGTGCATAACCCCACCACACCCATGCATATTCCGTTTCTTTGCCGTCTCTTAGAGACGACGCGCGGCACCGCGCGTCTCTCTCTCTCTCCCTCTCTCTCTCTCCCTCTCTCTCTCTCTCGTCGTGCGCACACGCGACAGCGGGTCTTATTTTCCCCGTGTGCCGCCGTTTCTTCTCTCCAAATAGAGCGGCGGTGGTGGCGCCACTCCTGTGGCATCCCTTACTGCCCCGCCCCGCCCCGTCCCCCTTTTCCAGGCGCACACCACCAGCACCGCGAGCCTTCCCCCATCTCCCCTCTACCCCAACGAGGACGCGCCGCCAACCAGAAAACCGAAGAAGAGGGTGACAGAGAGGTAAAAGTTTCGTCCGCTCCGCCCGCCCCGTGGGTGCGGGTACTGAGCAGGAGGATTGTCCGCAGTGGGCCACGCTCCGCCACGCTCCGCCACGCCCCGCCACGCCCTGCCCGCCCGCAGCGGAGGCGGCGGCAGCAGGAGCCGTTTCATCTTCGTTTTGTCCCTTCTCATCTTGTGCGGGGCGTGGCGTGGCGGGGTGGGGCGCTGCTGGCTGCCTGCCTTCGGGGGTAAGTTATGTATGCGTCCAGGTCGACGTTCAATTCCCTGTCTTCCCTCCCTTCCCCTGCCCCCTTTCCTCCCGGTGCCCTTCTGCTGTCGGTACCTCACCTCTTCGGTCCCGTCGCTGCCGTTGTGCTCGGCTGGCATAGGGGCACCGAGGCCTGTCCCCCGTCCGCCCCATCCCACCACACCCCGCCCCGCCCGCCCCACCGCGCCCCAACTTGTGAATCCGGCCCGGCCCCGGAGGCGTGTTGCCTGCCGTGCCAGCTGCACTCGTGACACGACGCGACACGAGGGATAGTGATTCCGAGTGAGAATGTCACTCTGGCCTCTGGAGGGTGGGCTGGCGCGGCGCTGGGGCGGTGCGGGTAGCGGCGGGGGTGTCTAATTAAAGGACATATCGAGTTAATAGCATCGCGGGGGTGGAAGTGGGGGGCAAACCCGGAAGAACTCCCTCTCCCGCACAGAGTTTTCCGTACACTCTGAAATGCACTTTTTGTATACACAATTTGTTGATATTGAAACAATTTTAGCGATACATCTACATACTGGTTTGCAAATATTCCACTATTCTTCGCACCCAGGATGCGATAACTCGTTATGAAAAATAAAGAGTGGTACATTTTATATGCGGAAAACTATTGCTAAACACAATTTGTAATAACTTTCTATCGCAAAAAAACATTGTTCTTAAACTTATTTATTGCATTTAGTTTGCGAGTCATCGCAATTTTTTTTGCAATCATTTCCTTCAAATAAAATGTATCGCCTATTTTGGAGAACTAGCTATTGCATGTAGAAGCGATGAATAAGAATAATGGGAACCGCAAGTCATTAGTTAGAGGCCGCCATTTTTATTTTGTAGTTATATTATCGCAATGTCGAATACAGAGAATGTATAAAATGCCCTGTTTTACAGTTTTACCAGCAAATAATGAATGTGTTTGTCTAATGTAATGCAAAAATTGTGCAGCACAATTTTACTTATTTAAGAAAGTGTTAAAAATCAATTTTCAATTTTTAAAAAATTCACAACGCACGTACTGAAAGTGTAGCAAAAATAAGTAAAAGTTGTTTTGAGATTTTGTGCGTAGCGCCCACTGATTCTTCGCCTTCGCATTCTCCCGCCACCTCACCCCCCTCGGCCGGGCCTAACACGGTGGCGCCCGGCCCATGGCCGGTGTTGTACTTCCGTGATTCGCAGCTATTATTATACGCATGGAGGTGGGCTGGACGTGGCGGGGCGGTGCGGGGCTGGGCGGGGCGCTGGGCAAGGCTGGAGGGTCAGAAAGGGACCTCGGCCCGAAGGACCCTCGCAGGGTAATTACCAGAGCGTGCTGGGGCGGGGCGGGGCGGTGGACGGGTTGGGGCGGTGGGGCCAAGTAGCCGCCGAGGCCAGCGCGCAGGTGTGCGACGTGTCAATTAATCCGAATGTGCGCGACTGTGTGTGTGTGTCTTTGTGTGTGTGTGTGTCTGTGTCTGTGAGTGTGTGTTTGTGTAGAGTGTGAGTGTGTTACTTCACGTTTTTTTGTTGTTTTCCTTTTAGCTGTCCGCCACACGCGTTTGCCCTTCATCTCTCGCGATGCTACTCTGCACCTTGTTGAGTGGATATGAATGAACTCTGCTCCGCAACAAAACCTGCACGAGCGGCAGCCGCTATCACTTTTATACCGGCACTGAAAGCGTAACACCAGTCGGGGGAAGCGGTGGGCGGGCGTGGGCGGGCGAGCACAACGCGGCCGCCTACACTTGCACAGCCGAACTGCATGTTATTCCTACAGCGTAGCCATCTAGGAATAGTTCTGCCGCGAGTGCGTGGGGAGGGAGTGGGTGGGGGGGTTGGCTCCGGTGGAACTGACATGCCGAGGGGTGTCGAGCAGCGGTGCGGCTATGAAGTGCCCCCGGGTCGAGGAGGGGACAGCCCTCTATGCCCCGCCCCGCCGCGCTCCTGCCCCGCCACGCCACGCACTCCAAGCCAAGCCAAACAGCACTCCAGCCCGGCCGAGTGCACTATTAAGCGGCCGCCACAGACATAACAGGAGCGGGTCGGCCGGGCCCGTTACCTGTAGGCCGGGGCGGGGCGGGGTGAAGTGTGGTGGGGTGAGCTTGGTGGTAGCGAGACCGGGTGGGGGCACCACGGTTTGAGGCAACATCAACATCAGCACCAAGGATGACGAACTCCGACTCGTGAATGTGGTCCGCTGCTGCGTGTATGCGTCGGGTCGAGCCATCCTTCTCCTCTCCTTTCCTTTCCCCTCTTCTTACCCGGAGAGCGCCAGTGGCGTAGCTGTTATGGATCGCCCTCTTCTTTGGGGTTGTCGTCGCGAAGGTGCCATCCTGTCGTTGCCGTCGCTAGAAATAACACGGGTGACACTCCCATTCCGCCCTTCAGCCCGTGCCGGCTGAGGGGTTGGC
>NW_026267277.1:600504-614127 GCF_000697945.3 Frankliniella occidentalis | reverse complement strand
ACGCACAGTTAAAACTGCTAAAGTGCACTGGAAAAACAAAGGTGCTAACTCCTACCTTTACGAGGCACTAAAATTGCCAAAAGCAGTAATTTTTAGCACTTTTGGGGCAATTTAGTGCCGCTAAACTGAAAATGTATTTTTACCCCAGGAAAGGCACCAGTGTGTCGGAAAAGTGCAATACCTATAATCCTGCTCTCACAATGGTTCTAACTGTGCGGAGACAAGGTCGACACTTGAAACCTACAAGCACGGAGTTCGTGGAGTCTCCGTATAAACCCGTAGTTCCAGGCAGCTCCGTACATACACGCAGTTCAGCGGGTCCCCGTATAACGTCGTAAGTGCTTGAAAGTCACTTCTGAGATATAGCGCTTCGAAGTTTTGGATTTACATTGCGCCTTATGGGCGGCTGGATTTTCAGACCAGAATTACTTTTGAACTAATTGACATATCGACATGCGGTTTTCTCTGATCGATAGCCCTTGGTTTCCTCTATCCGACGCACTTCATAACTTGAAATTTTCAAAAACCATAGTTACGACGCTATACGGCGGCCTGCTGAACTCCGTGTTTGTACCGAGCCCCCGGGAACTGCGTGCTTATACGGAGCCTCCACGAACTCCGTGTGTATAGGTTTCAAGTGTCGAGGTAACAGTAATACGGTATCATGCGAAGACTAAAAAAAAAGCTGAAGGAAAACGATTCAGTAAAGAAAACTCGACACCTTTGAATAAAAGGCACACATTTTATGGCTGCTAGGTCGGAACTCCACTCCACGGACGTCATATACCCTGGTGAAAAAAGAGCTGATTCGAGGGTACAGTTAATTAATTTTTACTGATGTTCAGCTACTTGGAACTGATGTTAACTGAAACGGAACTGCGTTGAGCTGTTCAAAAGCTGAACAAGCTGAGTTTCAGCCGAATTTACCAGACCCGAAGCTAACCTGGGGCTGCTGTCTTCATCTGCACATGTAAGAATACTGATAAAACTGAGAGTCGCTGAACTGGTAATCAAGAATAGACTGAAAGTCAGCTGCGCTGAGCTGACAGTTCCCTGAAGATACTGATACTAACTGATCGGGCAACTGATGCAGTACTGAGTTGTACTGACTGACAGCTGACTCGTCGAGCTGAAAGTGAATCAGTCAATGCTCAGGCAACTGCAGTGACCAGCTTTACTGAATCAAACTGCTGAGTCGCGGCTACTGAGATCCACTCAGCCGACGTCCAGCCAAAGGCGGTCATAGCAGAAGCTGAACTGGAACTGACTTCGGCTGAGTGGACAAGCTGAGCGTGAGTCAGTAACTCCACAGATTCCCACAGTTCATTTAGTTTCAATCTGGTGAACTGATAGTTCGCTGAAGTAAATTGATTCACTGTCAGCCCCAACTCAACTCCAGGCGCCTTAAGTTAGCCTACTTTCAGCTCGTTCAGTATCGCTAGCTAAAATCAGCCCCAGGTGGGTTGAGTCAGTTTACCACGGCTTCGGATTAGCTCTTTTTAACACCCGAGTAGTAGCTCGTTCCTAAATCCACGAAGTTCATTAGCTAGCTGGATCCGAGACTACGCAGTTCCTATCCCAGTAGCAAAGATGGAGCGGATGGAGCGTCTGAACTGCGTGAATCTCGGATCTAGCAGCCGGACTGCGTTTCCTTTATCCCAAGGTGTCGAACTTTCCCTGTAAATTTACAATAATATTTGTTACGATTCTTATTCACAAAATAGGTAGTAAATTTGTTACAGGCCATTTTTGTTCGCCGATCAATTCCAAGTCGATATGAATTGCTTGGTGCTTGTAAATTTTTAATTAACAAATTTCAAATTGCAAATTTACGAAATACGCCATAGGTAATTTTCCCATCAACCTACGACTATATTTCACAGTTTAACCACTTGTAAGAGTTATGGCACTCTTATCGGTCATTTCTAGCGCGAGAGCAAGTGGGGCTGTTCCGCGCTGTTAGCTCGAGTGCCTCCGGCCTCGTTCATCGTTCGTGTCCTGCAGAGGTCGGCATCCGCTCCCGAACGGGTCCCACTCTGATCGCGCGCCGTGCGCAGTAGGTGTGCGAGAGAGACAGAGCGAGAAACCCGAGGTAGCGATGGCGATGTGCCGAACCTTCGCCGACTGCAGCCGAGCGAACGGGACCCGTTTGAGTGGCCGAGCCCCGCCTGCCGGTCACCTGAGGTCGTGGCATGGCGTGGCGCTGGACCGACTTTGCCTACGCGCCACGCCACGCCACGCCTGGCCAGCAGACGGGACCCGTTGACACGAGCGAGTCTCGGCGAGCGGGAGTGAGCGAGCCGGACCGAGAGCGGACGGGACGGGACGGGACGGGTGACAGAGCCGAGCGGGACGGAACGGGCTGGGTTTGGGAGCCGATGCCGACCTCTGGTGTCCTGCCGTTGTGTCTGGGCCGGCGGCGCGACGGCGTGGGCTGGTGCGTGTCAATGTTTTACTCGTTAAGTGCGTGTAACTCTTGCAGGCCGTTTTAATCACGCGTATAGTCTGTCGAGGCGAATGGCAGAGCGCGGAGAGGGTGGGGTTGCGGAGCGAAAGGCTCTCATGAAAATTTCAAAGCCGTCCGGCCGAGCGGAGCCACTTTGCTGCAAGCTGCGCGGTGCTGATGAAGCTATCAAGCATTTCGAATATAATGGTGGTGGTGTGTAATTGAAGCGATCAAGGGGAGGGGGCAGCGCGCGAGGGGAAGGGGAGGGGAAGGAGTGGAGAAGCCGTCGACCGCAAACAGAAGATAACAACCAGCCGTGCACCTCGCGTGCCACGCCACGCGCTCCAAAAACGCTTATTTATTTACTCCGCCTTCTCGCCCTCCTCTACCTCCTCCGCGAATAAACATTTACGAGCTGTCAAATCGTAAATTTCTTGTGGAAGTTTTTGCTGTTATTGTTCCAGTGCGCGCGGGTCGGGTGGTGGTCGGGGCGCGACCGGCCGGCCCCCACACTTTCCTTATTTTTCGTGTGTATTCCCTCCCCCCAAACAACCCCCTACCCTCCCCCTTCCTCTCGTGCTTCTCCCCCTCCTCGCCCCGTTTTCGGTTCCTTTCGATTTAATCTAAATATATACAGTGTGATATTTCGCGCCGTGTGACTGAGATGGGAGACAACAGGCGGGCCTACTCTCACAGACACAGCCGAGCGGCGCGATGCACGCACACACATACGCATACACACACACACACACGCATACAGACACAAACGCGCGCGCAGACACAGACGGCAGCTTTTCCCCAGCCAACGACCCATAATAGTAGACACACATATACTCGAGGGCTATCGATTAGACCATGGCGGTGCAGTGACCCACCACGTGGCCCTTCACGTGGCCCGCCGCGACACTAGACCACCGGTCGCGGGCTCCAAGCACACCAGCGCACAGTTGAAACTGCTAAAGTGCACTGGAAAAACAAAGGTGCTAACTCCTACCTTTACAAGGCACCAAAATTGCCAAAAGCACTAATTTCTAGCTGAAACGGAACTGCGTTGAGCTGTTCAAAAGCTGAACAAGCTGAGTTTCAGCCTAATTTACCAGACCTGAAGCTAACCTGGGGCTGCTGTCTTCGTCTGCACAGCACATGTAAGATTACTGATAAAACTGAGAGTCGCTGAACTGGTAAGCAAGAAAAGACTGAAAGTCAGCTGCGCTTAGCTGACAGTTCCCTGAAGATACTGGTACTAACAGATCGGGCAACTGATGCAGTACTGAGTTGTACTGACTGACAGCTGACTCGTCGAGCTGAAAGTGAATCAGTCAATGCTCAGGCAACTGCAGTGACCAGCTTTACTGAATCAAACTGCTGAGTCGCGGCTACTGAGATCCACTCAGCCGACGTCCAGCCAAAGGCGGTCATAGCAGAAGCTGAACTGGAACTGACTTCGGCTGAGTGGACAAGCTGAGCGTGAGTCAGTAACTCCACAGATTCCCACAGTTCATTTAGTTTCAATCTGGTGAACTGATAGTTCGCTGAAGTAAATTGATTCACTGTCAGCCCCAACTCAACTCCAGGCGCCTTAAGTTAGCCTACTTTCAGCTCGTTCAGTATCGCTAGCTAAAATCAGCCCCAGGTGGGTTGAGTCAGTTTACCACGGCTTCGGATTAGCTCTTTTTAACACCCGAGTAGTAGCTCGTTCCTAAATCCACGAAGTTCAAGTTCAAGCTAGCTAGATCCAAGACTACGCAGTTCCTATCCCAGTAGCAAAGATGGAGCGGATGGAGCGTCTGAACTGCGTGAATCTCGGATCTAGCAGCCGGACTGCGTTTCCTTTATCCCAAGGTGTCGAACTTTCCTTGTAAATTTACAATAATATTTGTTACGATTCTTATTCACAAAATAGGTAGTAAATTTGTTACAGGCCATTTTTGTTCGCCGATCAATTCCAAGTCGATATGAATTGCTTGGTGCTTGTAAATTTTTAATTAACAAATTTCAAATTGCAAATTTACGAAATACGCCATAGGTAATTTTCCCATCAACCTACGACTATATTTCACAGTTTAACCACTTGTAAGAGTTATGGCACTCTTATCGGTCATTTCTAGCGCGAGAGCAAGTGGGGCTGTTCCGCGCTGTTAGCTCGAGTGCCTCCGGCCTCGTTCATCGTTCGTGTCCTGCAGAGGTCGGCATCCGCTCCCGAACGGGTCCCACTCTGATCGCGCGCCGTGCGCAGTAGGTGTGCGAGAGAGACAGAGCGAGAAACCCGAGGTAGCGATGGCGATGTGCCGAACCTTCGCCGACTGCAGCCGAGCGAACGGGACCCGTTTGAGTGGCCGAGCCCCGCCTGCCGGTCACCTGAGGTCGTGGCATGGCGTGGCGCTGGACCGACTTTGCCTACGCGCCACGCCACGCCACGCCTGGCCAGCAGACGGGACCCGTTGACACGAGCGAGTCTCGGCGAGCGGGAGTGAGCGAGCCGGACCGAGAGCGGACGGGACGGGACGGGACGGGTGACAGAGCCGAGCGGGACGGAACGGGCTGGGTTTGGGAGCCGATGCCGACCTCTGGTGTCCTGCCGTTGTGTCTGGGCCGGCGGCGCGACGGCGTGGGCTGGTGCGTGTCAATGTTTTACTCGTTAAGTGCGTGTAACTCTTGCAGGCCGTTTTAATCACGCGTATAGTCTGTCGAGGCGAATGGCAGAGCGCGGAGAGGGTGGGGTTGCGGAGCGAAAGGCTCTCATGAAAATTTCAAAGCCGTCCGGCCGAGCGGAGCCACTTTGCTGCAAGCTGCGCGGTGCTGATGAAGCTATCAAGCATTTCGAATATAATGGTGGTGGTGTGTAATTGAAGCGATCAAGGGGAGGGGGCAGCGCGCGAGGGGAAGGGGAGGGGAAGGAGTGGAGAAGCCGTCGACCGCAAACAGAAGATAACAACCAGCCGTGCACCTCGCGTGCCACGCCACGCGCTCCAAAAACGCTTATTTATTTACTCCGCCTTCTCGCCCTCCTCTACCTCCTCCGCGAATAAACATTTACGAGCTGTCAAATCGTAAATTTCTTGTGGAAGTTTTTGCTGTTATTGTTCCAGTGCGCGCGGGTCGGGTGGTGGTCGGGGCGCGACCGGCCGGCCCCCACACTTCCCTTATTTTTCGTGTGTATTCCCTCCCCCAAACAACCCCCTACCCTCCCCCTTCCTCTCGTGCTTCTCCCCCTCCTCGCCCCGTTTTCGGTTCCTTTCGATTTAATCTAAATATATACAGTGTGATATTTCGCGCCGTGTGACTGAGATGGGAGACAACAGGCGGGCCTACTCTCACAGACACAGCCGAGCGGCGCGATGCACGCATATACACACACACACACGCATACAGACACAAACGCGCGCGCAGACACAGACGGCAGCTTTTCCCCAGCCAATCTTCCTACTGTGCCTCTTTCTTTTCCTTTCTTCGGGAGTCCGCTCAAAATTCAGAAAACTTAACTTGGACGCGCTGGAGGGGGGATTGGGTGGACGTGCACGCTGCCGCTCCACAATCCAACCCACTTTCAAGGCCAAGTACGGGCGTACAGCGCTTTCTAACAAGCACGCTTGCAGGAGGCGAGGGAGAGAATGGAAGGAGGGGAGGGGCGTAAGGAATGCGAAGTGTGTATATATATTCGCGCACTCCACGGGGGCGGCAGCATTGCCGCCGGATTTACATGAAAGTTTCTCGCACGGGCCGCCGCGCCGCCGCGCTGGCTCCCCGCCCGGCCGAGCGCGGCGGATTGAATTGCTGAATTGTTATGAGTTTGGGAAAGAAATATGCACTACAACATGTCTGCCGGTGGCGGCATGATTATGTGATTTACTCGCTCGGAGCGCCGCTCTAGCGGTGAGCCGGGGCCGCTGAGCCGGCGCGGAGCAGGCTGCGCACCGGCCTGTGAGCAAAGCGGCAGGCAGCGGCAGGCAGCGGCAGGCAGCGGCAGGCAGCGGCAGGCAGCGGCAGGCAGCGGCAGGCAACGGCAGCGGTGAAAGTCCGATGAATCCGATTAGTTCCCCGAGCCGGCTGATCTGACAGGTGTGCGCTCAGAGGATCAGCCCCCGCATTTGAACGCGCGCGCGCGCCGCGCCGGTTGCCGTTCAGAGACTCATCTGCTGCTGCTGGGCCGGTCCGGCCGGGGAGTGGGGAGTGAGTGGAGTTCCACAGGAATGCGCGCGCGCTCAAACGCTAGAAAAGAGCCTTTTGGTGCTGCCGGGCCATGCCCGGTGCGCGGTCGTGGCCTGTGGGGCCTGCTGTTTCAGGCAGGGGCTGCTGTGCAGCAGTTCCAGGGATTCAGCATTTGAACGGAGTTCCGAGGTCTGCAGCACTTGATGGGGTTCCATCCTGTGTTAAATTCGAACTGTTACAAGAATGGTTGTAAATTAACAACGAAAGTCCAGTTGGTTTTGTTAGCAGCTTGCAGCTTGTATGTTGTTTTAAAACAAACATGTGACAAAACAGCGCGTTGGTAAAAATATCGAAAACAAACTTGGCCCGGATAGACCGAAGCTAGACCGTCACTTTTGTCTTGCTACCCTGAAAGAAAAAGTTGTAATACTGCGAGTGTTTTGTTTCGAAACGAAATGTGTTTAATTTGACTCCTCCCCGATTGTGGCCTCGCAATTGGTCAAGTCAATACCTCACCTTCCGGCCAGATATCACAAGTTGTGGGAGGGGTCCACTAAGAACAACACGTTATAGTTCTAAAACAAGAGTGTCCTCACGTTAGTCTATCATCAGATGACAATTATTTTCAACCGGGTGAATGGAATTGAAGCGGCCCCCTCAGTTTCGGTAGCCCCTGCAGCTCTAGGGGCTGCATAGGATGCCCTGGCGGCACCAATCATCCATCTGACTGGGGGTGCCATTTTGATATTAAACCGTCAATTCTTTCCCCCACCGCTGCTCTCGTCTGCCCCCGCTTCCCTCTGGGGAGACCGCAACCGTCAAGGTCGAGAATGGGATGGATCCGGCAGCAACTGCTGCTCCCTGTCTCAGCCCCTCCGCGCCCCGCCGCGCCCGGCCGCGCCAGAGCTGAGGCGCGCGAAACGTAAGATTGAAAGTAATCACGTAGAGAGGCATTGAGGCGGCCCCGGAGGAGGAGGGGAGGGGGTCGAGGGGAGAGAGGCGAACCGTCCAGCCTACGGAAAACAAACACCGACCAGGAAGGACTGGGGCCACCGAGGGAAGGGAGTTGGGCGGGCCCCTCGGGCGCAGGCTCCCCCCCCCCCCTCTCCCCCATCTCTCCTCTGGCCCGTCTCCTGACCCCCATCTTATTAAGTGGAGAAGGCGCTGCTGGACTTGCGATATTGGCACGGCAAGTGCCATGTGGACACGACAGTGTCAATGCTCGAGGGGCAAGACTTTGATTGAGACGTCCCGTCCCGCACTATGAATTCTGCTATAAGCGCGGCAGAGTCGAGTCCTAATCCTGGACAATTTAGGAAGATTCATTGCAACGTTTCGAGCAGATAGGATTGCTATTAACGTATTGAACCTATTGAACCTTACGTTGACTGATTCACCCTACAGAGTCCTGGACGAGGCTCCAGATGAGTTCCCAGAGCACCTCAGAATAGAGCAGCGGAGCACCCGCAACGCAAACGCGAGCTGCAAATTATTGCAAAGAAATCCCCTGCAAACGCTTAACGCTTATGCAAATTAGGTTTTTATGCTTTATGGGCTGTAGGCATTCAAATGCGAGCTGCAGAGAACAAAGAATGCTTCGCAAATTCGAAGCGAACGATATGCTTAGTGATAGCACCTACCACATGTCGTAGATACTTACCTTAAGAGTGGTAATAATGGAAAAGCCTCCGGTCCAGCCGTCACCAGCAACACTTTCCTCACTTCGACTTCAAAAAGGGTTGTAACGACTGCTTGTTCATAGCTAACTGGAGCCACCCATTTCTCGGGGGAACCTATTAAAGCGTTATTTTTGCCGTGGGTAGGCTACAGAGCATGGTCAGAGCTCGGAGGGAATTTAACAGCGTGCTCCAACTATCCACGCAAGCCCTATGACGACGCCAGTTTGTACTCCTGTCAAGTATTTCCGCCCCCGGCTGCCTGCTGCAGGCCAGGCCGCTGCGTCTATCCGTTGTATCTCTCCCGCTGCGCTGTTTTCTTCGCCCCTCAAATTGAAATTTGGCGGCGCCGTAAAGAGATGTATCATGTCGAGCATCTGGGCGATTCCCGCTGTGTTTGTTTTCGTTCGTTCGCCCCTCTGCCCCCTCTCCCTCGTGCTGGGGTGCGGCGGCGCAGAGGCAGCCGAGGCGGGCGTGTTTTTGATTCTTGTGTGTTGTGGAGCGTGTCAAACAGGCCCTTACGGCAAATATGGACCGACCAACTGGGGCCTTTTGGTATCCATGCCACTTTTGTTTTTCCTTCTTCTCCTCCCCCTTCCCTTCACCCTCCTCACATCCTCGTCCCGAGGAGGAACATTTCAAACCCCCCTATTCCGTAGCTTTGGCACGACACTCCCCAGCGTCGAAGTAAAGGTGAATAAGAATAGCAACAACTGCATCAACCACTTGCTCAATTTTTGTTTTCTTTTTCTTGTCGTTTTTTATGCTTGGTTACTGAAATAAAAGGCTGAGTAAGTACTCTTTCGTGGCGTGGTTCTTATTGAAGTGATGGCAATGCAGCTTGTCTAAAGTGCTTACGCCCTCGCTTGGCTCCGCAGTCCTCTCCGCACCAGCTCAGCTCTCACGGACGATTTAGCATGTAAGTCAGGCTGGCTGGGCCGGGCCGGGCTGGGCCCCGGGCCGTGAATGCTTTATGCCGCTTTTATAGCGCCTGGAGTGAGCTAATGTCTCGACGTAAAAGCGCAATAATTTATTTCGCCTGTTGTTAGCGCGGCCGGCGGCGGGTGCAGCTGGCCGGCCGCGCCGGCCGTGACTGCCCTCTCTCCATCTCTCTCTCTCTCTCTCTCCTCCCTCCCTCCTTTCCCCCCTACATCTTATCCTCTCTCTCACACTCTTCGGCCGACTTGGCAGCGGAGCAGCGTGACCCATTATAATGTCCTTTTCATTTGCGGTCAGTCGGAAATGTTGATTATTTGGCTGAAGCCGGGAGGGGGGGGGGGGCATCAGGTGGGCTCCTGAGGCTCCTCCTGCCCCACACTGGAGCACATGCGGTGCAGACGTCAATATCTTATTACAACACCGACTTACCACAGGACGAAAGATCCAAAAGATCCCATTTCACTAGAACAAAGCCAGCACTAGGCAGTTGCACCCTTCTCTTTGTGTGACGACCCCGACTCGCGTGCCAAAAGAACAAAAACAAGAGGGCTCCCCAAGAATATAAACACGGCCCCGGTCGAGCCCAACAGCCCGGCGTATGGTAGTGCAAGGAAACGGGGGCGCTAAATATTTGAAAGGGGTCCCTGTCGTGCAGATAAGCGTGGCGTGGCGCGGCCGGGCGCGGCAGAGCGCGGCGGGGCGCGCGGCGGGGCGTGGCGGGCGCTGCTGGTGTAAGGCCACCGTGGCGCGCCCCACTCGTGGAGAGGACCCACTCCGGGGGACCGCCCCGCGCCGCGCACCCCAAAGGCCCATTCCGTCCATGTGCCCCGATGGTATCTTCACGGGGACGGGGGCGTAGGAGCAGCCAGCGCCACTGCTCCGGTAGAGGGGGGAGGGGCAGCTGCGCATCTGCGCACATTAACGGCCAGGTCGGGCCAGGTGGGCGCGCGGCGTGGTGGAGACGCACCTGCCGATGGTGAGTCGCGCCGGGCCCGGGCCCCCTCCTGGCCCCGGTGTGCTCTGCCCGCCGCCAAGTCCGGTCCAGGTAAGCCCCTCTCGGTGCCCCCCGGGCGGCGGTAAGCAGCGAGGAGCAAGTTTCTTCTCTTGTCGCTTTGTCCCGGACCCCGGCTAGCTAGTTTCATTAGGCTGAAAGCTAGCAGCGCGACGGCGGCGGCAGCCGAGTGCAAAAGGTTGTCCCCCCTGAGCTCTGCCAGGGCGCGGCGGGGCGTAGCAGGGCGTAGCGGGCCAGAATGGCCACCTTATGTAGCCTCGCCCGCGAGCAGGGGGATGCCCCCCTCCCCCTGCCGTCGTGGAAGGGTTGGTCGCGCCACCCCACGCCACGCCGCGCCCCGCCGAATGGCCCGAGCCGGGCCTCCTCAATGTACCGGTCAGTACGTGCCGCTGCTGTTAATGTACGGCGGGGCCGTCTCCGCCCGTAGGCCCGTAGGCCTCGGCCGTACGCCCGCCGTACCGGACGGATCAGCGCTGTCGACGACACGGACCAACGGCGCGGCCGGGGCGACCCTCCCGGCCGTGTCCGGCTCGAGCAGGAAGTCGTCACGGGGCCGTGTGCGACAAGCGGGGAGCGGACACACCGCCCGGCCGAAGGGGCCGGCGGGAGGGAAAAGAAATTCCCAGAAATTCCCCCCGGCCCAGGAGTTCTGTTATCAAGATATCCCGTTGATGGAAATGGAGGCTAAACGTTATTATTACGAACCGTTCTTATTTGCTTTTTTGGCCCCGTTGCCACGCGCCCCGCTCCAGAAAGGGGGGGGGGGCATTTGAAAGTGAAACAATAAGCAGTTGGAACGACGGATTCCTTTTTACGCCAGTGGGTCGTTTGATCCTGCGCCCCCCGTTTTTATCCGCCCTTCGTGCGGCTTATTTACTGGGCCGTTACAGAGCCTGAGCCGGCCTTTATGGTTCTCGTGGTTTTGACCGTTCCCCAAATTAATTTACTGCCGTGCAACATGGCCCCGCCACCCCCGGAGCGCCGGAGCCACTACCCCTTCACTTCCAGTTCTTAAACCGACGATGATCAGCATCGGCCGCAATTGATTCCGTCGCAGCACCTCATCGTGTTTACCGTCGCGTGTAACGGAGAGAGGTGCGTGTGCAAACCAGAGAGCAGCGTAATTAGTGAGATTTGTGCTCGGTCGCTTCAATCTCTCTCGCTCTCTCTCTCTTTCTCTCTCTCCCTCTCTCCCTTCCTCTGTCTCTCCCTCTCTCCCTCTCTCTCCCTCTCTCTCCCTCTCTCTCTCTCTCGCAATTCCTAGTACCAGCCACTGGCTGGAAAGCGCGGTGGCCTGGCGTGGCGCTCGCTCCCCCCATCTGACTCTCGACCCGGCGGCGTGGCGTGGCGGCGCCGAGCTGCGGCTTCTCAGGAGATATTTCCTGGGATGATGATAGTGCTAATACATTTCTTATACGCGGACACCTTCCGCCTGACTCGCTGGCTGCGCTCCCCCTGCTTCGCTATTTCCTCCTCCTTTCTCCCGCTCCCCCTTTTTTCTCTCGCTGTCTTTTCTTTTCCTCCCCGCCCTCTCATTCTTTCCTTTCTCCCTCTCTCTTTTTAATGGGCCCCATTTGTTTCGGTCGGCTCACACTGTGTAGCCAGATCCGGGTATTTGTGCGCCTCCGGACTAATAAAGAGGGGGACATACAGTGGGCGGGGGAAGGGGGTAGACGCAGTGTCGCTGGGGGATAGAGGGACGGCCGGGGAAGCGGCGCAAAGGCTCTGAGGTAGGAGAAGAGTTTGGTCCACTTTTCGAAAACAACACTTTGAAATTTCACAAAGAAGAAGTGGTCGTGATGTAAATTGTGAAAGTCCTTGGTTTCTTAACCGAAGGCCCCCAAGCGTACCACAGAAATATAACATAAAATTAAGCTATGTAAGATAAGTTGGTGCCTTAAAACTGTCGAGTTCAGCCGTTAATCAAGTGGCCTCAAACGCTACGCTTCTGTTTCGGTATTCTTTCAATAATCTTGAAACCACTTCAAAGCTGAAAAACGAAGTTCTCTGGGAACCCCTAACAAGTTTCTAAAAGTAATCGCTTAAAAAATTAGTCCCTAACTTATTCATAATTTTCAGAGGTGAGGAAAGGGTGTTGCACTTGGCGAGCCGGGTGCATGCACGCTGCAGCGTCGTGCCATCCGGTGCAACCCCTCCTCTGCCCTCTCACTTGGCGTGTAGAAGGGTGTAAAACCAATTTAATCTGCCAGCCGGTGGCTCTTCTTCCTTGATTGGTTGTAGGCATCCCTCCTTCCGCTGCGCCTGCCTAGTGCACTGCACGCCGGGCCGCTATCGGGAAACTCTTGGCAGCCATGCGGCTTGTGCAAGAAATCAAGACTCCAGGAGGCGGTGGAAGGGGCTGCCCCCTGCCAACAATGGAATGGAATCCTTATTTTCCCTACCTATTTTTAAAGAAATAATCTTTTAAGACCCTTTGTAAGAGGACAGGGACCTTTAGTTATTTTTTCGTGCTGTAACTGCGGGGTGTCCGCCCTTGCAAGGGTTATGCGGCTCCTGCCTCTCATGTCAGGCCCGGCCACCGGCCCGGCCTTGCAGCACGCTGAGCCTCCCTCTTCCTTGTCCCCCGTTGTGTGTGATGAAAGGCTGCCCGAAATAAAAGCCCTTTGAAATGAAGTTAGCCAGGCTGCTTTGATCTGGCGCGGCACAACAAAACTACTGCCGGCTGGCGGGCGTCCTCATTCTCCTATTTTTTTGTTCCGCCGCACCGATCGTGTTTTAGGAAGTACATAGTGCAGCTGCTCTCCAGTTTCATGTGACCTGCCTTCCCGCTGCTGTCGGGCTGCAACTTGTGCTTAACTACATAGAGAATAATGCCAACGCCCGCCCGAGCGCATGCTGCTCAGCTCAGAAAGTATAGGAGGACAAATGTTTTCGATGCACGCGTTTCTAGATTTGAAATCCAGCATTGGTAAGACAAAGGTGAGAACTTCTATTCAAGGTGCTACTACACTAATCTCCCTTTAAAAGCTCTAGCACATCACTAACGCCTCTAAAACGATACCTTGCTGCGACAAAGGCTTGGCCGAGCGACCTCTGCAGAAAGGCTTGGCCAGCGGGAGGCTGCTAAGAAAAACTCGCCCGGCCGAAGGAGCCGGCGGGAGGGAAAAGAAATTCCCAGAAATTCCCCCCGGCCCAGGAGTTCTGTTATCAAGATATCCCGTTGATGGAAGTGGAGTCTAAACGTTATTATGATGAACCGTTCTTATTTGCTTTTTTGGCCCCGTTGCCACGCGCCCCGCTCCAGAAAGGGGGGGGGGGCATTTGAAAGTGAAACAATAAGCAGTCGGAACGACGGATTCCTTTTTACGCCAGTGGGTCGTTTGATCCTGCGCCCCCCCTTTTTATCCGCCCTTCGTGCGGCTTATTTACTGGGCCGTTAC
>NW_026267277.1:597699-598499 GCF_000697945.3 Frankliniella occidentalis | reverse complement strand
CATCTCTTTCGCCTAAGAACAAATTGGGATTTTATTCATAAATGAAGGCTTTAGTTTCTTTTTTTAATTTTATTTGAAAATCGAATGTTTTTCCTTCAACATTCAACATTTTCAACGCGTTTCAGCGGTCTATTTTCGCGTTAGTGAATACGGGGCGTGTGTCTTGCGCTCTTATCACCCCCCGTTATCACTTAGCAGTCGTAATGCCTCGTCAGGACTCCGCTCAACCCTTTTCAGGACGCCCTCCGCCGCTCGGTAAACCATTTTAATGCTGTGTAAACCGCGTGTAGTGCGGCCCATATGTCTGGCGGATCGTGTCGCTCTCGCCCCTTCCCGACCGCGCTCCCTGGCGCCGCCAACAGTCGGCGACGACGCTCCCTCTCCCCACTTGACCAACCCCTCTCCCCCACCAAACCCTCTCCGCCCCCTCTCTCTCTCCTTCTCTACCGCTCACACGTAATGTCCTCGGTATGATGTTAAATTACTGCTCAAACCTCCGCGGCTTTGAATTACGTGTGTTTGCTCCGCTCTGGGTAGAGGGGCAGGGCGGGGCAGGGCGAGCGGGGCGGTTCGGGGCGGGGCAGACCCGTGCCAAGCGCTCGGAGCAGTCCGTTAATAAGTGCAGGCTGAGCATGAATAGTAACCGCCTCGCTTCGCTCCGCACGTGGTCGGGAGCGCCAAGTCTAAAGAGGGAGCTTCCTGCTCGAGCAGCATCCTGCTCGAGCGTCGTCCTTGTTCACTCATTCGCTCGTGGGTGTAAAATACGTAAAGTGCTCATCCGGACGTGACGATCGGCACAA
>NW_026267277.1:594729-597034 GCF_000697945.3 Frankliniella occidentalis | reverse complement strand
CTATTAGTGCTGGCAATGAATCCAACAGATCGGTATCACGGCCGAGAATTTATCTGTGGCGCGGGAGCCAGCCCAGAAAGAGGCGGCGCAGCTGCCCACTCCCCTCCCTCTCTCACTCCCTTCCGCTCACTTCGCAAACAGCGCCAATCATGTTTGCTCGCGACGCTACCCTCGGCGCTACCTCGCTCTCCCTCTGTCACGCCACTGCCGGCTACAGACCACTACAGTCGGAATGAAATATTTCCCCGACAAACAAACAGCCAGGCGAAGAGACCACACCCTTATGGTCTCGTCGCGGTTTTAGTAACATCCTGGCGAATCGCATGTGTAGTCAGCTCGTCTGGTTCACGCTAAAGCGCGGGCCAGCAGCAGTATACTTGTTTACCTCCAGTGGTTTGGCGGCGAACACCCCGTGCCACCGCGCATTTGATGAAGAATTCGTCACATCATTCATTCGTGTCACCAAACTTTCCTCACATGGCCTGTGCACGAGCAAAGTGCTCTTCGATCCTAGAATATCCTATTGCTGCCCATGCTCCTGTGATACGCACCTTACGACAATAGTGTGAAGTAAGAAAGTCAAAGTATTAGCTCAAATAATTGAGAGGGTTACACACACAAGATAAATAAAGTGGGGGTGCAATATATTTTGTTAAAAACCATCTTGTTAAGTGCACTTTCACTGCCCAATTATCTGATTTCACGGTGAGAGCGATATCCTGGTATCCAGTTTTGGAAAATCCAAGACGTTCCCATTTATAGTTCTATTATAAAAGATGTGCTTGGCGTCTTTGTTTTACAGGACCACCGGAAACGTGTGCGACGTGTGCGACGGCTAGCACAACATCACTCCTCTTTCTGTTTCAGAATCCCCGGTCCAACAGCCGGCAGGTGACCTTGAAGCAGGTGTCCATCCGGTCCAGCGGGGTGTACAGGTGCGAGGTGTCCGGGGAGGCGCCCTACTTCCACTCGGCGCACAGCGAGGCCCGCATGGAGGTCGTCTGTAAGTATCGCCCGCTTCACGTCAGTGCTCTTCTGACGCAGCGCAGCGCTCGGCCGCGCGGCGCCTCGTCTGCTCGTCAGTTTTCTGCATCATCCGCCTTAAAGTTCGCGCGAACAGACGGGCTCTTTCGCCCGGTCCGTACCGCCCGTCCGACCCCCGCCAATCCCCCGCCACCTCCAAACACTCCCCACCACCCCCGCCACTTCCTAACAACTTTCTCATTACACTAAGTGATGTCCGACCGTTTTGACAATTCGAGTCTCTACGTCCTCGGCAGCTCGGCTATGGTGCCGGGGAGGTCTAAATAATATCGTAAAAGTAGGAGGAAGGCTCTTAGGTGGGGAGAAAAAGAAAAATCCTTCTCATTTTGTTATTTATTCATCCATTTTTGGGCGGTCTAGAAGCAGGCATAAGAAATAACACTCCTCCCACAAAGGGGGCTTACACAAAAAAATTCTTAGATTTGTTGCCTTGATTTAATTTTGTGTGAAGGGCTGGCCGCCTGCAGAGGACCAAGCAATAAAGGAGTTCTGACTCGCGAATCCCGCTGTGTTCGTGACGCCACTCCAAAGCCCATGCGGCCTGGCCTGCCCCTCCCACCCTGCGCTCCCTCCCACGAGCTTCGCTTTTTGCTTTTGTCCCCGGATCAAGACTCAAGACAGAGCTGACCTGAGCCTGAAGAGGGCCCAGCGCACAGCGGGCGTCGTCAAACCAGAACCGAATAAACATCAATAGAGTCTAGATGTGCGAATACAGGGCTGGTGAGGGGGGTAGGAGCGGGGCAGTCGCTCTCTCGAGGCGTGCGTTTGATGTTGCGTGGCCTTGTTAATCGGAGTATAAAGGGCCCCTCTCAATTTGCCGCTCCGCCTTACATATTTATTTCGGAGTCCCGCTTGTCCATCACCGCCTTATCATTATTTATGTATTCTCGTTTCGTTCGTTTCCCCCCGCATCAGGCGCGGCGGTGAGGAGGCGCTGGGCGAAGACCGCGCCCCGTCCTCCAGGAGCCCGCTTGGGAAGCTGAATGGTATGGGGACCGACCCGGACCGACCAGCCCGAGTCTCAAGAGCGTCATTTGTTGAGGAGACAGAATAGATATGGAACAAAATGGATAAAGACGCTCGAAACTACTAGCAGGTGGACACGTGGGTGGCGGATGCTGATTTCAACTGTGACCTTATCAGGTGCCGATGCAGCGCTCAGGAGCCAGGGCGGGGAGGGGACGCTGTGAAAGATTAATGCTGACGCGAAGGAAATAGATTGAGATCGCAGCAGACGGACGGAGAGGGTGGCGGGGCGGGG
>NW_026267277.1:592669-594644 GCF_000697945.3 Frankliniella occidentalis | reverse complement strand
TCAGCTGCGGGCTTCTTTTGTGTCGTCGTGACATTCCGGGACAACGCCGGGTGACATATTGCCCACTTGAGGACTGGAGGAGTTGTTTAGAGGCTTTTCCAGCACGGAAAGGCTTTTCACTTTGCCTTTCACCGTCGCTTGTGTTCCGCCGCGTCGTCCACTCTCAGCCTCTGCGCCTGGGTGCGCGGGCGTGTGTGTGTGCGTCTGGGTGTAGAAGTAGGGACGGAGAGAAGGGGGTAAGGGCGGCTCCTCGAGCTCCAAGAAAGGAAAGAAAAGACGGAACAAAAATAAATGGCTTTTCAGAATAATGGAACTTTAAATGTTACGTTTTCAATTTCCCCTCACTTTTTGTTTGGCAGACATTCCAAAAGACAACCCGACGATCAGCGGCCCTGAGCGGCAGCACCAGGTCGGCGACAACATCGCCCTCAACTGCACGTCGGGGAAGTCACACCCCGCGTCCAAGCTGCAGTGGTTCATCAACGACCAGCTCGTGAGTACCTCCATAATTCATCATTTATTTATTTCCCTTTTACAGCAGATTTTTTGTTTGTGTGTGTGTGTGTGTGTTACTCGGCGCTATTTGGATTCGGGCCGGGCCAATGCGGATCTCCATATATGAATCAAACAGTCTATTAGTGCTGGCAATGAATCCAACAGATCGGTATCACGGCCGAGAATTTATCTGTGGCGCGGGAGCCAGCCCAGAAAGAGGCGGCGCAGCTGCTGCCAAGTATGGTCCCTCTCTCTCTCTCTCTCTCTCTCTCTGTCTCTCTCCGACCGGCCTCATTATGTCAGCACCAATAACACTGCTATTGGAATCCCATTTGAAGGCGGCCACTTGTTTACGTGTGCAGACGTCATCCCCGTAATCCCCGCGGCGGCAGACGGCGCCACGCTGGGCTGGGCTGGCTGTTGGGCTGGCTGCTGGGCTGGCTGTGGGGCTGTGGATAATAATTACGCCAGAGTCGTTGCGCCGACCCCTTCCGGAAGGAGCGGGAGGGAAGTGGATCCGACAACAGTCGTGTCTTTCTACTCTTTTTTGTTGCTTTCCCTTCCGTTATTATTTGCACACCCCCGCTGCGCGCGACGATCTCGTATTTTCGTTGAAAAATAAAACACAATCCAGATGACAATAATTTCTCCATCTTTTTCTTCTGAGACTTTTTTGTTTCTCGTCGTGACCGCGTGACTCCGGATGCTCTTGTCCAGACGTGTGCCGCCTAGCCTCGCCGCAGGGCGCGGGGCGGACGCGGGGCATAAACAACTCCCAACACCAAGCGGCCCTGGCCATTTTTCTCGACGGGCGCGCCGCTCCTTTCTGTTATTTATGAGAAAAAGCGAAAGGCCAGGAAGACGGGGAAATATGGACGACCTGAAGACGAGGAGCAGAGGGAGCCGCCCGGGTGGAGGGGTAGCGAGCGGGGCGAGCGGGGAGGGGAGGGAGCGGGTGCATCATATTTGCTGGCCGGGACGCCCGGCCGCGGAATTTGACATAATAATTATTACATGGCCGCTTTACGTGCCGAGGGTGGCGCGCCGAAATGGGGGTCGCCACCCCTCTCCATCTCTCTTTATTTCTCTCTTCTGTCCCCCTCTCCGCCCCCATTCTCTGTCCCACTCGCTCTCTTCCTTTTTTTATTTAAACTTAATGCAACCCCTAGCCGTCGAGACAGACGCGTATATCAAGGTCATCTCTCGGGCAAGGCTAGCAGGGGTGGTGGTGGCCCCTGTGGCGTTAAGGTGTAATCATCATCGTCGTCCCTCTGCTTTATACATTTTTTCGTACTTTTTAATGATATCACTTTATCTTATTGCCCTCAAATGAAACTTCACAATTTCTTTTAATTATCACTGCGAATACTGTTATTAAAGCTAAGATTCTTGCTGCGCACTTGTTCGGTTCTTCTCTGTTGTCCTTTGCACCGGTTCGATAGTGAGAGAGAGAGTGAGAGAGAGAGTGAGAGAGAGAGAG
>NW_026267277.1:586916-590593 GCF_000697945.3 Frankliniella occidentalis | reverse complement strand
CCTCCCGCCCTGCGCTGCGCCGCGTCCCCGGGCGTGTGCGACGAGCCACCTGAATGGGATTTGTCTGAGTCCCCGGCCGTGGTGCGCCGTACCTACCCATCCCCTCCCAGCCCCCTATCAGGTTCCCCTCAGGCTGCTCTCAAGGCCCCCCTCAGCCTTCCCTCTGGGACTCCTGGTGCTGCGGGGCCGAGATCCTCGTGGCTTCCGCCAGCCTCACTGGGAGGGGGCGAGGAATGCAAGCAGTATCTTCCGGCGGATTTTCATAAGGCTCCCGTGCCTGCAGGGCGCCCGTCCCCACCCGCCTGCTCGGCGGGGAAGCGCGCGTGTAAGACGAGGAGGTAGCGTATCAATAGCGGTGAAAACCGCACGGCGGGCACGATTTTTTTTCCCTCTCTGGCCCGGCCGAGCCGAGAAAGGAAAGGGGGGCTCAAAGGCAAGGGTGGTGCATAAACGGCTACAGATGGGCCTATTGCGTAGCCCAAAGTAGCAAGGAGGAAGTAGAAAAAAATTGATTGATATCCTTTTAGTCGCTGAAAGTGGATCCCGGTCCGGTCCTTCTGCCAAGGGCGCCCGGCTCAGTAGGCAACATCCGCCCCTTCTCGCATGTCTTCGACCTTGAAGGCACGCTGGAGGATGGTAGCGCCTAGGCAGTGTGTCGTACCGGCGTCTCGCGGGCTGGCCTACTCGTACCTCAAAGGCGCGCTGTAGCGCCTGGCACGGTAGGCAATGCAATGCACGGGTGTCATGCGGGCTGGCCTACCTCGTACATCACAGGCGCGCTGTAGCGCCTGGCACGGTAGGCAATGTAATGCACGGGTGACATGCGGGCTGGCCTACCTCGTACCTCACAGGCGCGCTGTAGCGCCTGGCACGGTAGGCAATGCAATGCACGGGTGTCATGCGGGCTGGCCTATCTCGTACCTCACAGGCGCGCTGAGAGGGGCGTGCCGCCAGTGCGCCGAAATGAACCGGCTGAAATTGGATTATTGGTATCGATGGCTTCATGTTGAGGTTCATCCTTACCTTCTTCCCTCCTTTACACCTCCTTACTGGGGACTCGTGGAAACCTATCCCGCTAAACGACCCTGCTGACTGACCAACTAACCTAAACAGTAACAGCTCTTCAACCTGCTGCCGCCCTTCCCACCAGCTTTTTCGCAGTTTCCCGCACTCTTTTCCCTTTAAGTTGAAAAGTTACCCTGCCCCCGACCCGCGGCCCCCGCACTTCCGATGCCCTGGTCTCTGGCTGCCCTCTCCGCGCCCCCGCCGCACACTCTCACATCCTGCGAGACTATGATCCCCACCCACCAACCCCCTGCCTCCTCCCCCCCAAAGTCCTGGTCTCAGCCGCGGTTCCTCGGCGGTTTGTGAGGCGAGCGGGTCGAAATGGCTTGACCTCATGTATTTGTTATTGACTTATATACTGCACCGAACCTGTTTTCTCCCCCTGCCTCCCCGCCGGGCCGAGGTCCCAACTTGTTCGAGCCCATTCCGGGTCTGTCCCTGCTTCCCTTTCGCTTTCCCCCTCCTTCCGCCCGCCTCACGGCCCGGTGACTCCTCGAGCGAGGTCCCTGTCCCCGGCACAGGTAAGGCGGCCCCGGCCCATCCAGCGACCCGTACGACCGGACCCCTTTTTACCCCTCTCTTTCGAGGCATTAAGGGTCGCTCTGAGGGTACAGAAAGGGAATGGGGCGTGAGAAAGTCATCAGCTTTTCACTGTCTTTTTTTATTTGTATTTTTCCCTACCCCTATTGCGCAACCTTATTGTTGCACAACCCCGCCATCCAAAAACATTTAAGGAACTCACAAACTAGGGCACAAGCTTCGCAACCATGTACATGGCTCTCTCTTGTTTTGTTTGTTTTCCAAGAGGGTGGCGCTGTAAATGCGACCATACCTTCCCGGCTTTGGCCATGCGCTGCGCGCAGAGTTATTTATGTGGCCGTTGATCCTCGGCGGTGGCCCGGCCCCGCCTACCGGGCTCCAGGCCGGGCTCCAGGCCCTACCGGCCTCCAGCAGCCTCCCGCCGCCGGCGTGGCGACCCCACCATTCATCGCGACCCGGCCCAGCCCGGCCCGGCCCGACCCGGCCCGACCTCGTCGTGGACCGTGCCCTCCGACCTTTCCTTGTGCCCGCCCCGCCCCGGCCGCACCAGTCCGTCACGAGCAGTTTTAGGGCCTACACCGTAAATAATTAATTTAGCGGATGGATGTGCGGTTTTGTGGTTGGGCTTGCGAGGGGAACGGGAAGACAGGGGGAACCTGCGCTATGATTCTTGTAAACAAACAAGTTTTTTTTTTCCCACTTTGTCTTCTCTTTTTTTGTCCCACATTAAATGAAACGACATTACGCCGTGAGCTTTTAATTTTTAAATATTAACGGACGAGAAAATGGAAATTAATGGTCGCTGTCATTTGCGAGGGGAGAAAGGGGGGGGGGGTCTTCGCGCCGGTGGCGGACAGTGTAGGCGTCCGACACACCACCGCCTCGCGTCGCCGCGCAGAGACGGGTAATTGTGTTGGTCTAGTTTCCAGAGAGCGACATTAATTGCCCGGGTACCTCGGTCCGACCGGGCCGGGCCGGGCCGGGCCGGGCAGGGCAACCTCGACGAGAGTGGGCTGGCGTGGCCAGTACTTCGTGACAATTTCCTGTTTTCTTAATCTTACCGTTGCTGCTGCTCCTGCTGCTCGTGCTGCTTGCCAGGAGGAAATCTCGCAAGTGAGTCGAGATCTCACGAACACCACAGATTTGCGTGGGGGAAGAGGGAACGGTCGGAGCACTGCCGCGCCCGCAGCAGAGGGAGGTAGGGGAGGGGAGGGGGATGGGGGCCTGGATGTAGATGAGAGCTTTGTAGCGTCTGTTGCCCACTGAGTTGCCCCTTGAGTTCCCTCGCCCGAACGTGCACGAGGATCCAGCCAGAGCCGCGCCGAGGACGCAGCCCCGCGCAGCTCTCCCCTAATGACCATCGGAGCCCGGCCTGGCAGCCGCCGCGCCGCCCCTTGTTTCTCTGTATTCCTCCTGCTCGCTGTAAAAATGCGGCGGACAGGAACCCCCCGTGCTGCTGCGTCTGCCACGGCCCCAATTAGACAGAGTTCGTAACGCGGCTGCATCTCGCGGGACTCGAAGGAGGCCGCGCCGCGACTCTGTCCTTCTGTTATTATTGCTGTGAGACGACGCGCCGGGGGAAAGTTTTTAATCCCCGTGTAGCGACATCCCGTTTATTCGCGCTTCGCTCGGGCAGGGGAGAGGCGGGGCCTGAAGCGGGCGAGCGACGTACCGCGGCCCCCGGCCGGCGGCGGGCGCAGTAAAAGTGAAAATCTAATCCGGCAGGCTGGCAAGGCGGGTGGGCGGGCGGGCGAGTCAAGTGTGGCGTGGCGCAGCGGAGGTAGCAGAGTGAGAGATGAGTATGCCGGTCGCGAGCCCCCCCCCCTCCCTCCAATTCTCTCTCTCTACCCCCTCCTATAGTCGCACCCCCTCCCTCTTCAGCCTCCGAAGGGAAAAGTTTGTTTGGCCTGGCGTGCGCGAGCCGGGCTGCGGCGCCCTGCAGGTCGTGTCATGCTCCGTGTCTTGGCTTCCGACCGACTTTTTCCACCTTTCCCCGCTGGTGATCGTGTCACCTCTCTCCCCCTTCTCTCTCTCTCTCTCTCTCTCTCTCTCTCTCTCTCTCTCTCTCTCTC
>NW_026267277.1:584898-585946 GCF_000697945.3 Frankliniella occidentalis | reverse complement strand
CTCCCCCTGTCCTCTGTGTTGCAAACAAGCCGGCGGCAGCGACCGCAAGCGCGGCGCGGCGGGCGGTACAACTTATTCACTTAGGGGCGCCGCTAAGCAGCAAACTGCTCGCCAACACTGCGGCATATTAAACCATTTTTGGCCTTCTTCTGGCGCCCCGCGGAGGTTGGGGAGGGGGGTGGGGAGGGCACGGCACGGTGCGTTGCGCCGCGTTGCGCAGGTCACGGCGAGGCGCCAGCGGGCTTCACTTTACTTTCCCCGGCGGGAACAAGATAGTGTGCGGCCGGTGGCGCGGCGCGGTGGCGCGGCGGCAGCCCCCCGGGGAGTATTAGCGAGTAGCTCGAGCCCGGGGGAGCGGAGGAGGCTGTAATGAAATCACAAAACGAGTAACTCTAACTATTCGGTGTCAGGAAAAGATTTTTCAGGAAGCAAAAGTGTGCGTAGTTTCTTTTTAGTATATCCTTCATACATGAAACAAGAAACAAACAAACAAAAACCGTTAACAATTCTTGTTAACGGCAATACGAACACACTGTTAGGGAAATTTAGTTCTAAAATGCTATAGACAAACTGTTTAATTTCTTTTTGGGTCTTATTGCGTGGTGTCTTTTGTGCATTATCGACCCCAAGTTTTAAACTGTACACTATTTTTCACGAGGGCGGCAGGGCAGGCGCGCGCAGAGCGGACTACTCAGGGTAAGGTATTCATTGTTGGGCTGTTACCCATAGATGCGGCTCAAAATGCAATAGGTGGAGTTGAACCATGACGCCTACCCCCCCCCCCCCCCCTCGTGGTAGAAACTGGTTCGTTTGAAAACATTATTTAATCACCTATACTTCCGACACTGACTGTGATGATTGCCCCTAACCAAATGTATGGGTTGTGGTGTGGACCCGCGCAGCGGCGACACTAAGTGGAGATTGTTTTTCAAGTCAAATCCTTCACACGGACGAGCTGCCACTGTGTCACCGCGCAGCACCTGCTCAATCCACTTTGTACCCTGCTCTCTCTCTCTCTCTCTCTCTCTCTCTCTCTCTCTCTCTCTCA
>NW_026267277.1:567308-583903 GCF_000697945.3 Frankliniella occidentalis | reverse complement strand
TCTCTCTCTCTCTCGCACTAAAACTCACACTCACTCACTCACTCACTCACTCACTCACTCACTCACTCACTCACTCACTCACTCACTCACTCACCCACCCACATTCACTCACTAGGAGCGGGAGCTGAGGAGGCGAGAGGGTGAGAATGAATCAGATATATACATGGCGATGTTATTAGCTGGGTCCGCCCCGGGGGCTGCTGCCGCTGGCGCGCTCTCCAGTCTAATTAACGCGTGTCGCAGCGACTGCAGCCGCTGCAGCCGCTGCAGCCGTGCCAGGCACCTGCCGCTGCGCCAGCCGCTCAGGCCCGCTCATATTCTCTGCAGCGCGCGGCCCCCTTTGGCTGGTCGCCAGCGCGCCCCCCGGGCCCTGAGGGACCTGCTGCGGGACTGGGAGTCACCGTGCCGCTGCCGCCCGCCCTGCTGCCCCGGAGCGCCCTGGCCCTGCCCGCCCCCGTCCCGGCTAAACACACTCGCCGTTACTCCGCATAAAACTCTGCGCATATTTCTCCCGTTATTGCCGCCGCCGTGGTTTGTCGCTCGGCCCCCCCTCTCCTTTCTAACGCTCTGCGTAACGCTACGGCCAGCCAACGGTAGGAATTGAATCCGTTCTCATCTCCGTGCCGGGGATTCCTGTGTGTGGTTCCGCCCCGTGCTGTCGTCCGACGAATACCGCAGCGGAAACCGTTTTTCGGAACGACGCGGAAATGAACCTCCACCTCGTACTCTGTGTTCCTTCTCTCTCTCTCTCTCTCTCTCTCTCTCTCTCTCTCTCTCTCTCTCTCTCGTCTTAGCCTTCTTGGAATTGCTTTAGAACCTTTAGGTTACACCACACTCGCGCGCACGTTGGAATGAGAGCACAGCGACGCAAGCTGTCCGTCCAGCCGTGTGGCTTGATTAATCGGCCAGGGTCCATACTGAGTTTCTTTTGACCCCTTTTAAAAAAGGTAAGAAAAAATACTTTTACGTGCAACGTTACAAGCGGAGATGTCCCATCGAATGACAGTCGTCACTGCGCGTCACTGACACGGCGCGGGGTGGCTCGGGTGCACGCCGCGCCCCGAACGGGGGATTCCTCAGCCGCAGTCTCGCCCGTAAAACTGCCGCTACATTTAGTCCAGGTTTGAGGGTGAGGCCGGCGAGGGCGGCCGGCCGAGACCCGGGCGAGGCGCCGTCGACAGATCGTAAAACACCGGCGCTATGCGTGGCCGACCCGGCCGGGGCGGGCGGGGACTCCTGGAGGAGCCAGGAAGGGGCTCACCGCCCTTGCCTTACATCGTAAAGGAAGCCCACCTGCTGCTGCGTTCAGAAACGCGCTCCTGAGATTTTGCACTTGGGCATCTCTATCTCTCTCTCTCCCCCTACACCGCCCCCTTTCCCCGTGACTGCGTCCAGGGAGAACTATCACTCTCTCGCTCGGCTCCTACCTCTCGTCCAGTAGATGACGTTTTCTGAGAAAAAGAGACGGATGGGGGAAAGAAGGGGGGTCGGAGAGAGAGGGAGAGAACTGAACACGGAGACGGAACCTACCTGAGCTGCCACATCCTGCCGTGGCGCCCTCGCTCGCCGGTCACGGAAGGACGGCTGCAACCCGCTCGGCTTGAGGCCCCCGACCGAAGCCCTGGCTGAAGCGTGGGCAATAAAAGCGGTGCACTACTCGGGGAAATTATTTTCTACTCTGCCACCGCCGCGCCTGCTGCCTGCAAGTTTGTTAGCGGCGGCGGGAGTTCGGTCGGGTCGGGGTTGTAAAGGACGCGAGAAAAGCCCCTCCCCTTACTTGCTTCTTTCTGGCATCAGCTTTAAAATTTGAACGCGAAATATGAACGGCCATCAACAACGGCTTTATACACCTTTGTCACCTGCTACCTGTCGAAAGCGTGCTGTTATTTTCTGCTGCAGTTTTATTTATTTTTTTAAACCAACGATTTCGCCCCGCCTTCCCATCACGTTTGGCCCCCTTTCGCCGCGCATTTTTGCTGCGGTCCGGCGTGTGAAGTTATTGCTCGAGTTCCGATCGGGGCGTTGCGCGGTCCGGTCCAGCCCGGGCCGCTGGGGTGTGCGGCCTGCACGTCCAGGTCCAACAGGGTGCGGCAGCCGCCGGGCGATTTTAGCTCTCCACCCCGCCTCGCCCCGCCCCGCCCGCCACACCCCGGGTCGGTATTCTATTTTATCGGCGGAGCGTAAGGTCGTCGTTGGGGCCCTCTTTACAGTGCGGGTGTGTCCGAGAGGGCTGTCCCGGGCCGGGCTCTGCCGGGCTGCCAGAGGGGAGTGTGTGGTGTGTGTTACGGAGAGTCTTTTTGTCCGACAGAAAACAGTCTGTCCGGGAGCGAGCAGCCGCGGCTGGAATTGGGAGTGCGAAAAAGGGGGTACACTGGGTACACTGAGAAAACTATAAGTCGCTAAGTCACGTCCGAAGAAATGTTTTGAATATTTTAGCACTATATTAGGGGCACAACAAAAACGTCTGATATGTGTGAGGTGCATGCACTTGGCACATTACAAAGTACCCACGGTGGCAAACCGGGTGGCCAAAATTGGTTAATTTTCGTCCTGCCTTATTTACTCTCCGCCCGGCTTGCCCACCCCATCAGTGTGATGTTTCACGCACCCGTTTTCCCGTCTCTCGGACACACCATCTTTTTCTAAAGCCGGCTGCGGGGCCAGGGTGCTGCCCTAGCACTACCAGCCAACTTGGCGCTTGGTATACTTTAGATTAAAACTTCCTGATTCGGGTTTGCCTAGGCAGCGTCGGCAGCGGCCGTTGGCCGTGCAGGGCGGTCGGCTTTTGACTTTATTACAACCCGGGTGAAAAAACATTGACAGTAAGTTTGTATACAGAGGTGTACAGGTAATTGTATAAAGCTGTATAAAGGTAATTGTATTATATTTGGTAAAACTGTATTACTTTGTCAGTATACCTTTTTATAAAATATTATACAATGTATACTTGAGCGTTTCAATTTACTCACGGGAAAAGCGGCCTGAGTGGGTGGCTGTCGGTTTTCGCAAATATGTTTTCCGAATCATCTTTTTACCCTGAGCACGATAGTGGTTATTTCACTTCCCTATGTGTAGCCGTTTACAAGTTATGCTGCATTTTAGAACTCAACCACATTTTGCCTACATTTAGGGGAGTGCCCAGAAACGTTACTTGTCACTGTTTGAGTGTATGTGCCTGTATACATTCTAATGTAGGGCAAGGTGACATTTATTCACATGTATGTGGCTGTATACATGCGTGAGGTACAACGATGCTCTAATATACGTCGCTTTATACATGGCACGTTTATTTTATATACATTGTATTTGATTTTATAAAAACGTATACATGCCTCTGTATATAGTTGTATAAGGTTTTACCAAATATTATACACATTTGTCAAACACTCTTTATATCGTTATATTACGGTGTACACACTCATATTCAATTTTATAAAAGTATATAAATTGTAATAAAATTTCTTAGTGAGTTGTATACAAACCGTTTCACCCGGGAAGTCTGGCTGACCGCGTCTTCTTGTTCAAAGTCGCATCAGTGGCCGCTCTGCTGTTGCTGACGCGCGCGGCCTCCTCCCTCCAGCCGAACCGTCGCGTTCGCGAGCGCCTACGATGACTTGGGCGAAAGGCGTTCCCAGCTAGTCAAAAAGGCCCGAAAGGGGCGGGCAGGCGAGCGAATCTTTCCCATTACGGCGAACGGACTGAACAGACTTAAGCCTCTAAGCTCCCGACAGCACTGAATACACGGCGGTGAGGCTCGGTGCAAGGCGGGGGGGGGGGGCGCTAAGGAACTCGCCGCCTGCTGTGTTTTGAGCGTCAACTTTCTCATCTTGGTGTCAGCGCGCAGTAATTGGCCCAGACTTTCTTCTTCTTGTTCCACCTCGCCTCTCTCTCCCTCCCTCCACCCACCCTCTTCCCCCTCCCCTCCTGCCCTACAGCCCCCTTCTTAAGCTACCGACGAGGCGTGGGCGACGCCGCCACTCAGACGAGATTTGCCAACGGCCTATGCGCGTAATTGCCAAACGAGCTTGTGGCGCCGTCAAGCGACTTGGCGGCATCGCTTGATCCGATTATTGAATCGGCTGCTGTGTGGAGCGTGTGTCTGGGCGGCCTGCAGCCCGTGGTGTGTCTGCAGGAGTGAGGGGGGGGGGTGCGATTCAGTTGGATTGGAGATTATGTGGCTTTGCGATGATTATGCACCGCGAGGTTTACGAACAGCAGTTGTGACGGGGTGTGATGTACCGCATTGGAAAAGGGGGGGGGGGGTTGAAGAGGGGGAGAACGGTGTGTACGTATCAACGGAGTTTTGGAGGAAAAGGAGAACAAATCGAGGAAATGAAAGATATTTTTTTCCCCCGACGAAATCCTATCAAAGCGCGGAGGGGGCCGTGGTGGGGCCCGGAGGAGCGGAAGCGGAAGTGCCGCCGGCGGTGGTGGCCGGAAGTGCCGCCCGGGCCAAAGGGACTCGCCGTGGTAGGGAGCAGGGGGCCGCGCCCGCCGTGCACATCCATCGGAAGGCTGCCCCGCTGCGGCCGCTCCGTCGTGACGGCCGTCTTGATCAGCTCCACGGCCCACGCGCGCCTCAGCCGAGCGTCACAAGCAGCTCGGCGCTGCACGTGTGGCGCCCGTAGTGAAACGCACCAGGCGCCCGGCTGTCATTACACCCCGTCCAATTTGGCCCGCCTGGCCTGGTAAATAAGCGGCTGGTTGAGGGGGGGGGGAGAGAACGCAGAGGGACAGGGTGGGGGATGCAATTGTATTCTCGCGAGGCGGGCCGGGCCGAGCCGAGCTGGGCTTTCGTCAATCGAAACCGTCCATATAGTCGGGCCGAACGTTTATCACGTTTGGCGGGCACGTCCATGCACTCTCTGTAGTGATGTTGTCTCGACGCCTAAAACAGAGTGACGGAATTTGTCGTTGCCAAATTAAAGCGATGTCCATTTCCCGTCACTCCTTTTGAGTGATGACTATGTGTCCATCGCTCCTGCTTGAGCGACGTTCGCGTCATTAGAAACAAGCAATGTTCCAAAATCAAGGAAAGCAATCGTCGCTCTGAGAGGAGAATCGAAACGGAAAGAACGTTTCGCTCTTCAAAGAGCCTGACTTTTCCATTTTCAGTGCTATGTTGTTGATGGTTGATAGTCAATGAGCATGGTTTGTTTATAGGATCCTGGACTGATTGTTGTTTTTCCCTTGTGTGCCCGCAGGTGAGCGACCCGGCCTTCCTGGTGGAGCACCCGCACCAGAAGCACGCGCACGGGCTGTACACCACGGTGCTGGGCCTGCGGCTCGTCATCCGCCCGCAGCACTTCCGCGAGGGCTCCATGGTGCTGCGCTGCGTGGCCACCGTCTCCACCGAGCTGTGGCGCTCGCACACCGAGGTGGTGCACGACGACGAGCCGCCGCACAACGTGCGCATGCTCGAGAACCGGGAGGCCTTCTTCGAGCGTGAGTATCTTATTTAAGGGGAGGCGACACTGAGAGTTTGAAACTTGTCGAATCTATAGTAGTAAATTTTGCGGAATTTTGAAATGGTTCTGATATGCGCAAAGACTCGTTTAAAAATGTCTGTTAATTTTTGCAGTTTATTTTAACATTTCTGTGCGCTGAATGTGGTGATGTAGAAAGCACAAATTAAGTTTGGAAATAAGTACTAACTAGAAACCACGTTTTCTTTGATCAAATGTTGTCATACATGCGTTAATAAATTTGACAATTTTTAAAATTCTCGCAGTTATTTTATTTTGGCTCACCCCATGTGCAGCTGCGGGCCTGGCTATTCTCAGGGGCCGCCGTGCCTTGCGAGTATCAGAAGGAATAGGCAAACCCGCTCGCACAGTTGGTTGCCAAAGAAACCTCCGGGTACCTCTTCCCTCGCTAACGGCCACTGATCTTCTGCTTCCAGTGAAGGGTGGCGGTGGTCCTCGCCTGGCGCCCGCCCTGCCGCTGCTGGTCCTGCTGGCACTGCTCCTGGCCACCTGATCGCCCGGCGCCCTGCTATACGCCAACCGAACCCTCGTTATTTGACAAGCTTCGTTCGAATCTCGATGTGTGCGTTTATGTTTGTGTGTGACTGTGAGATTCGTCAATTTCTCTTCAAGAGCGTCTGGCATCTCCCCTCTGTCTTCCGAACGCCCCGCCCCGCGCGCCTCCGCGAAGCGAGTAAGGAACCAAAAGTTTTCGTCGAGGGGAAAAATGTTCGGTTCCGAAAACAACGACTGAATAGCTTAATAATTTTTCTAAAAGTGTAAGAGTAAAGCGCAGACAGGGCACGCTGTGTGTTACAGAGTTGTGTGTACGGACGTGCGTGTGAGCATGTGGCGTCACCATGTGTGCCAAAACCTGTTACGCGTCGACACGTTTAGAATTACCTTATACACAAAGCTGCAATAAAAACTTGACAATGCCTTGTAAACGTGTAAAAATATGTTAATTACAACGCAGACCTCTTAATTTTATTCGCAAATACGTGTACAGTACTCAAACACGCTTACTATTGTGGTCAGCCATAATTTGTGAGAGAAATGCTGTTGCTGTGAACAAAGTTGGAAAGTAAAGTTTAATGATACTATTGATTGTAGCTATATGTGAACCATTCTGTTCCATAATTTGCAATATTTTTCGTGTTGAGGCCTACAAAATAGATGTTTCATTATTTTGACGTGTGTGAATCAAAGCTACCAAAGTTTATAGAAACCGTTATGAGTCAAACCTCTGTGATTATATTTGTTTTCAATAGGTGGTTGTTATTCGATCTGGATTTTCAGGCTAAATGTTACTTTATGTAAGAAATAATTCACTCTGTGCATCCCCTTTTTCTGAGCTTCCTATTCCTTTGTAAATTAGATTGCAGAACGTTTTCTGTCATTAGCTTGCATTTTTCCCACTCTGTACCTGCTATGAAAACACCTGTAGTATAAGAAAAAGAATTGTCATTGAAGTAGTGAAATGTAATGACTTCTTGCACACGCAACAATATCACAATGTGTATATATAGTTTGTAATTTTTTGTACAAACATGTAAATAATGCCTTGTACAGTAATAATAATTAGAAGGTGTGAAGTAATTGTACATTATTCTAGTAAATATCTACAGTTCAGTTTCTGACACGATTTTGCTTTCATTTTGTCGTTCAACAAAACAAGCAGCTTTGGGAACATTAACTGTTACACTACCTTTCCTCCAGCGCATTACATACCTATTCTTTGCTATCTACGAACGTTGTCTACTTTCTCCATTTCCTTTTGTAACTACGGAATATTTTTATCAAATCTTCCTGCAAAAAAAAATGTTTATATCCCAAGGGGAAATAAAGTTTTCTTTTGTTGCTGAATGACTGTTCACTCTTCCTTTTTTTGGCCGTGTTCCGAATTGGCCGTGCCAGCCAGGTACACAAAGAGCGTCCCCTTGCGTCCCCAGCAGGGCGGAAACTCAGCCACTTATCCCGTCCCGGCCGGGCGGACCCCAGCAAAGGGCGGACCCGCCCGCTGCCCCTCAAGTCCTTGTGTCATATGATTTATATTCAACCGGAAAATTAAATCTTTGTGCTCAGGAGGATGGCTCCTAGAGCGGTTCCGGCGCGCGGCCGGAGGGCGTGAGGGTTCCTGCACGATTCCTCTCCTTTTTTTCCCACCACGGCTCCACTTTCTCCCCTCCGCACCGCCGAAATGAAAGGGCCCGCGTCGCCTCAATCACAGACTCGTATTATTTCCCGCCCCTTGTGCGCCGCAGGGCGGGGTGGGGGTGGTGCGGTGTAGCGCCGACACCTGCGAGGCGAGAAGGCTAAAAGGAATTAACACCCTTTCGACTTTGCCGCTACTCCCACACGCCATCATACGTTTCGAGAGGACTTCAATCTTTCTCCGAGTTTGAAGCCGTTTCAAGCCGAGTGGGGTGGCAGAAAAAGAGACGTCTTTACAGTCCGAAATAACATATTGAAAACTGCTGGATTTATATTATTCGCCGTAAAGGAGCACAAATCCATTTTCGTTTTCGTTTTCATCGATTCGATGGTTTATGTCACCTTCGACGTCGTTTCGACATCGTTTCGAGTTTACATTTCTGGCTGGGAGGAAACAATGCAAATGGTTTAGGAAGCGGTAAGAGGGACTATTTTGTCGATCTGTTTTTTTTTAACTGACTGATAATCTTACAATACTTACATCAAACTTCCAAGAAAAATGTTCACCGCTGTAACAGTAATGGTTGAATGAAGCGAATGACTTGTTTGAAAGTTTTACACGTTGATTCTCACGTGACCACACGTATGGGCACAATAAGCCGTGATTTCGAAAATTCTCGGCATGTTTTCAAATTCTAATAATTATTTTTGGGGGATTATTCGAGTCTCCTTTCACGCTAATTTTATCTTGACACCCCTCTTAAAATGTAGGAAAGGGTTGAATAATCATACAAATCTGTGCTCATTTACGTGACACTGTTTATAAAACAAGAAAGTAAATTGAATTGATTTTTTTTTTTTTTTTAAGTAGTCGCGCTAACCAGTTTTATGTGTCTCCTGAAAACTGATGACTTTAATGCTTTAAGGTGTACCCTTTTTTTTCGCTTTCTGGGCCAAGTGTAAAACAAAAGGTTCCCCAACATGAAAATAATTTCTACTCGCGCACGATTTTGGTCGCGAAAACTGATGTAGCACGGCAACACTCGTAGTGCCAAAGGAAGGAATGACGGATTGAAGAAGGAATCGCAACCTCGTTAATCTCATCCGCTGCGCACCTCGCCTCTTCTTGATCGTCCCGCGTGACGCGGCCCGAGGGGGAGGGGGAGACAAGGAGGCGCGCGCGCGCGCGCACACAAGCGTTACACTGCAAAGGAGAGAGTGACAGAGACGAATAGCGCGGGGATAGTTGGTGCTATTTGTCAGGGACATGACAGGTGCTGTCCGAACACACTTCAATCGCACACGCCATTCAGTGGGGGCAGAGGCGGAGAGCGGCGGCGCAGCAGCGACGGCGCACGGAAAAGAATAATCCAACCTGCTTCATCACTGCTGCTCCTTTCAGCGGGCGCGATGCGAGAGAGGGATTCCGTATCCTTCATCACGGAGTGGCTCCTCTTGTCCATCGTCGCACAAAAGCAGCCGCTAAAAGAAGGGCGCGGCCGGTGCTGTTGCTCTCGCCGGGCCCAGCCCAGCCCGACTTCCAGCTCGTCCCAGAAACAATAATAAGAATTTGCGCGCGTTGGAGCGGTCCATGGACCTCGTCGGGGGCCCCCTTAATGAATCATCGCCCGGCCAGTTGGTCAGGAAAATCAACAGGTCCGGTGGGGGATGCGGCCGGGCCGGGCTTCACCGGGCTCCGGAGCTTTGTGGCCGATCCCTGGCTGGTCCAGCGCAGCCTCCCCTCCCCAACCCCCTGCGCCCGGCCCGCCCACCCAGCTCCTGCAGCCGGAGCCTCAGCCCCACGGATCAAATTGGATTTGAGTCGGGAGGACGGCGATCGAGACGCACCCGTTTGTGTTGTTGGGGCAGTACACCGATGGCGCGGCGGAGCTCAAAAAATACAGCGTAATCTCGTTCTGATGGAGAAGGGCGAGTGAGAGAGTCGGGCGACTCAGACGTGGCCGCTGTCTCTCTCGCTCTCTCTTGCTCTGAAAGGAGAAGTTTCTTTTCTGTTGTACAACTCCTGGCAGCGACGACCTGCTGGTGCGGCGGGGCGGCCGACTTTTCTCTCTAGTTTTTTTCCCGCTGTTGCGGCAGTTTTAGAGGGGTGCATCTGCTGATGTATGAGCATCCGCAGCGATCCGCCCCCTCCCCCCTCATCCCCTTCCCCCCGGATCTGCTCCGCGGGGCCCTGGGGGCCGCGCCCGCCCGCCACGCCCCCGCTGTACCTCGAGGAACAAAGTCAAAAGACATTAAGATGCAAAGGGGTGCGAAATGAATGGAGACGTTGGGAGACGGCTGGCGCGGCCTGGCGGGCTGCCTGCTGGGCGGGGCACGGCGTGCCGGCACGCTGCTGGGCGGGGTGGGGCTGATGGCTCTGTTCCACTCCTCCGGGTGGAGCTGCGGGGGCGTGCTGGCTGAGGTTAGGAGTCGCGAAGTTGAGCCCGGCTGATTTACATTGGGCTGTTGAGCGCTGTACTTGATGCTGTACGCAAACAGCGGAGCGAATACATATGCCAGGGAGAGAGAGGGGGCGGGGGGCAGAGAGTTTGTCCTTGATAAAATGAGAAGGGCGGATTTTCCCCGGAATCCCCAGTAGATTTCTGGCGGGCCGCTGCTGTGCTGCGTGCTCCGCGGCGACCCTGAAAGTCTTTCCGTCGGGGCGGACGGCGGCAACGCGCCGCGCCCGGATACGCAGCTGCAGACCGCGCCGCGCTACGCGAAGCGACGCGCCGGGGGATGACGGCCCGGCCATGTTTCTTCATTTTCCTCTCTCTGAAAAAGCAGGACTTGTTAACAGAATAGTGATCCGGAGCGCCGCGGCGGCTGGGGCCGCGCCCGGGTGTGTCGCCCGGGAGACTGCGCCGCTACAAGAGGCGGAGAACCGTCTTCATGAGGCTGTGAATTAAAAATGTTCAACTTAACATTGTCGTTTCTGTTGCGGGGGAAATGCGTTATACCACGAAGAAGCTAAGGGGATAAAAATTAAGACAAACTCGAGAGATTAAATATTTTCTCACAGTGGGTTGTCTCTTGAGAATGTAAACGCACGTATCGGAGAGAGTGGGGGGGGGGGGGGGAGGGCAGAGAGAATTATTGTGGTGGAACAGTACTGTATATTCGCTCGAAATCGGAAAAATAGCAGCCGCCCTCCCTACAACGATTATGAGTCGGCATCCAATGGAGTGCCAGTTATATCTGGGAATCTGAAGGGCGAGGCGCGCGGCCGAGAGCCCACAAATCAAGACCGGGCCCTTCGAGGCCTTCATTTTAATCGGGAGTAATCGGACACGCCGTATTTCACTTCCGGTCGTCTGTAATTGCGCGGAGCAGCCCCTTATCTCCTGGGAAAGTAATGGCGAAGGTGTCGAAGCAAATAATAAAGATGTGCAAAATGGTTTGGTACGACATTTTTCGAACCTGCATCTCCGGAAAGCAAGGGCTGCTTTTCTTGTTACCGTTGTAACTGAATGTTGTGATGATAGAAAATCACAAATGACACTCCAAAGATGGCGCCTCTCGCCTGAGGTCATTGTGCGATGGCCAGAGCCCAGCACTTTCTAATAAACACGCCACAAGCAATAGAGTAGCTCGGCCCCTTGCTCAACTCACCCCTCTTCCCACCACTCTCCCCTCGATACAGATTGCCCCTAATCACCCCTGCCTTCCAGCATGAGCTTACGACCCAAGTGGGCCAGCGGCGGGCCGAGTCAACTAGTCACCTCGCACGAAAACGTCGACCGCGGCGAAAATATTAACGACCCGACGGCTAGGGGTGACCCCTGCCCCCCCCCCTCTCTCTGCTCCATCAGGTATCCTCCCCTCCCTCCCTTCCCGCTCACTACCTATCACTGCAGTCCATTACGCGTGGGAGGGACATCAAAGCAGGACGTGTCGTGTAATACCGTGCGCGCCATCCTCTCTAACGTGGGGAATGGGAAAGGAAAAAGTAAAATATAATGTTTGACCCCCTGAAATACTTTCCACGCAGCCGGTCCCTCTCGGGCTGCGCGCCGCCGTGACTAATAGTACCCGACGGGTAATTCGGCGAGTGGCGCCGCCATGAGGCCGCGCGCCGCGGAGGAGAACGCTGACGCGAACCAAGCGGCTAAAGGTTTTTGCAGTGGTGAGACTTTATACCCCCTGAGCCGGGGAGCGAAGCGGGAGGCCTGACGTGGGTACCAAGGAAGAAAAGAGCGCGCTGGCCCCCGGGCTGGCCACGGCAAACAACCCCCTCCTCCCCTTTACCCCCACCGTGCCCCACCCTCCCTCCTTCCCCCTGACGCGGTGCGGGACATGGGAGATGACAAATGGGCTGTTTGCGACAAAGGTGCGAGCGCTTGACCGCCTGACGTTGATTGAACGATTAGGCCCCTTCTGGAGGCAGGCCTCACCAGGGGCCTAGCGAGCGCCTCCCCCCTCCCAGCCCTCCCGACCGGCCGCTAGGGGGCCCCCTGCCCCGCAGCGCGGGCCCCCCTAACCTAGAAGCGGTGGGGTTAGGCAACGGCCACCGGAGATGAACTCAGTAATCAAGAGAACAATATTATAACACTTGATGTCGCAACTGAAAACGTTGCCAGACAGTTAATAAGCTGCAATGGTTTATCCCTGAAATAAGTTTACGACGGTTAGACTTTCGGACGACTTCGTGTTGCGCCCAGCGCACGGCGCCTTCAACATAGGCAGCACTTCCGTCTCGTCATTACGACTCGGCCGCTCCGTGACGTCACCGAGCTTTGCCACAACCCGGCTGGAAGCGTTTTGTTTACCTAACCTCAATGTTAACCTCAAGCCATTTGCTCCAAACTATCACACGAAAGGTGCTGCTCATCTGGGAGCCGGGTCAAATTGTTTTATTTTCCTGATATTAACGGTTCTACAAACTGCAGGGCATTCAGTGACGGAGGACACATCGCCACGATAGGCTAGGCGTCGCCCAGGAGCAGCAGCACCGCATCCCCAGCAAGCACGTCCTGCCCGCCGTCGTCCCCAATCCCCTCCGTCTCCAAGTCCGTCCTCGGCCCCGTCCGCATCGCGCCCGTCGGCAAGACTCTTCTTCATCACCACCAAGCCATGTGTGGAAATGTGGAGAATGTGGCCGGAGAGGTGGTGAGTGTGGCGCGCGCGCCTCAACGAAATCCCTGGGCCGTAGGGTACTTGGAATGTTTTTTGTGTTGTTCCTAGCGTTCACATCTGGTCCCTGTTCATTGTTTATACTGTATTGTTTGTGTATTGTGGTTTTGCAGTAAATTTGTGCTGTGATTTTGATGTCACCCATAAGCCTATCAACTGTCTTGTTGCTTTGTTTTCATTAACTTACATCAGACAGTAGAAAGCATTTCTTTGCTGCGTTTCTGAGTTAATGTATTAACTGCTGAGGGAGTGTCTTTGCGGAGCATCTGCCTCATTGCTTTACTGTCGAATCTTATGCTAATGGGTTACGAGCCCCACATATTGTTAAAATTACAATACTTGTCGGATAAAACAAACATCAACAACAATAATAAAATCCATCTATCTATATTAATAGTTGGTATGGAAGAGAGGAGCGATGTCAACAAATTATAATCAATCAAAACGGGGATAAGCTTGCCCCTTTAAATTATTATTAAAATTATTATGTTTGCTTGATGTTACCTGGTGCCCTTAAAGTAACGTCTCTCTGATCCACTGAAAAATTCTAGGCTGGCTAGTCCTTCCTGTTTGAGTGACAACTTTTGTTCTGTAAGGACCACACTCGGTATAAATTCAGGCTTATTTTGGAGCGCACCACATCGTAAAATCAGCTGAGCATAGTGGAGTGACGCTGTTTCCCGTATAGCAAGCAGCCAGGGGCAGCATGTAGCCGAGCTGGCGCGGTGTGAGTGTAGGGCAGGGCAGGGAGAAGGGGGGGGGGGGACGGTCACTCCCCTCATGCCCAGCAAGTGCGAGGCCGCTGCACCGCAGCTCTGTAAGAATGCCTTTCTCGTGGTGTGTTTGAACCGCGCTGCTGCTGCTGCTGCTGCTGCTGGCGTCGTGAGGGCTGCAGGCAGGTCGCCTTCTGGAGGGCACTCACCCTGTAGGCCTCCCCCTCCCCCCCCCCCTTCCCTCTCGCGTGGGTGATGTGTCTCGGCGGGGCTCTGCAGCGCGGAACCAATTACCGGCGCTATAATGGCACGATCACCGTCGCCCGGCTGACTCCGCTCAGCGCCGCGCACAAATCAATCGCAGACACATTTTCTTGACGACTGTAACACGTCATGTCCTGTGCGCGCGTTTTAACGCTGCTTATTCCTCTTATTTTCACCCTGCAGTGCACTGCCTCCCCCCCCCCCCCTCCAATCTCCCTTCCTGCTCGGCTGGCCGCGCTATTGACGACGTGCACCGTATGATCTCATGCGCCGGGATTGTTTCATATTGTTTCAGCAACTCGTATTGGAAATCGTTGGCCGATGCCGCTGGCGACGGCGCGGCAGCCGAAGCCATTGGCTGGCAGGGCAGGGCGTGGCCGGGCGGGGCGCGGGGTGTTCTGCTGCCAGCCGCGCGCGCTGCTCACGGGCACCACCACGGCCGCTGCTTGCTGTCCGCGGGTCGGGACGCCGCAGTCTGGGTTAGTTAGCTCACCGCTGACCTCCACCGGGCTCGGTGTATGGCACGGCGATCCACGCGCTCGGATCTCACATCCAGTGAATGAGGAAGCTGCCTGATACTGATGCGACCTGAGAGGAGGAACCAGAAGAAGGTAGCACTGAGGAGATGGCGTGGCGCCGTCCCTCCCTAAGCAAAGCGGAACGGCCACCTTACTGTGTCCGGTCGCGAGCGGATGTGTGATCATATACCGAGTTTTGTGGAGTATGAAAAGAAAAATTGGGTCCAAGATTACATCAGCGTAGCAATCTTTTGTCAAAAACTGGTTCTGAAAAGTTTATGGCTTCAGTAAAGGAAGTTTAAACAAAACCGTCCCGGTGTCCTCGTTTAGGTTAGTGAACGAACATATTGCATTAGTACAATTTTAACTTAATGATAGTGACTTCACTAGCGTTATAAACCTTGGTAAAGGTGGTACCAATGTGCTGGATCAATAGATGTGTTCTGAATTTTTTGAAATCCAAAGACACGCATCCTAACCTCTTTTAGACTGTCGCTAATCTTCTGCTTTGTTTAGGGACGGCGCCACGCCACCTCCCTTCGGGGCTACCTTCCTCCTGCTCCTCTTATCGGATGGCTTCCTCACCCAGAGAAGCTCAGTTTTCCTAAAACACCAAAAGGTACCGCCCACGATTTCTTTTATTTTCTTGAAGGGGAGCGGCGCAGGCGGGGCCTCAATAATGTAATCCCTCAAGCCCGCGCCGACAGCCCCGCCCTGAGGGTTGGTCCGCCGCAGCAGCCTGAGCCCGACCGCAAAAGTTGCTCTCCCCTTGAATACAGCAAGTTATTGACAAATAAGAAATGTGAATGAGCGGCCCGCACGGGGGAGGACCAGCTGTCGGACAAATAGGGTGCTGGTGTGGTGGTGGTGCTGGGGCCGGGGCAGCTACAATCCCCGCTCTATGGGACAGCACAAATAGCTTCAATCCGTTTTCACCTCGACGCTATTTTGCTCCCCCACCGCCCTGCTCCGTTAGGTCCTTGGCTGGCCCTGGCCGCAACCTCCCTTTACCCTGCTGCTCCCGCCTATACCTAACGCGCCCCCTCCTCCCGCTCCTCCTCCCCCCCCCCTCAATCTTCCCCTCTGAAGCGATTTCGATTGACGTACCTCATCGGAGGCAAAGAATGGCCATCGTGGCCTCCGCTCTTCGGGAGGCGCCGCCGCCGGTGGCCCGCCATCGTTGCCATTTGTGGACGCCTCGCTGCGCTGGTGACGCCCGGCCCTGCCCCGCCGCGCCACACCCCGCCACGCCACACCCTGCCACACCCCGCCACACCCCGCCACGCCACGCCCCGCCGTCCCCTTTTCACACCACATAGAGCAGCCAATGGCTCGGCTGGTCGGAACCACGTTAGATAGAGACGTGTCTGACCCGCGGCGGGGAGAGACAGCAGAACGCCACTCAAAAATGCAAATCTTCCCTCTCACTCTTCCCTGCATAAATAAATATATCAGGGTCGGTCTCGACCGGCCGCGCCTGAAAGCAGGAATCTCTCTCAGATCTCGCAGAGTGACACGTCCACGCCGTCCTTTTCACATTATGGTGTGATAAGGTTAGTCCCTGTCATTGTTGCTTTAAAGCACACCTTGTCGAATTCAAAAATTAAATGAAGTCTGGCACACTTGATAGGATGTGACTTCCCCTCGTTTTGCCCTAAGAGGCTATGATTGTGCATGCCATGCGTGGCAACGAGTGTGACATGAGGGACAGTCGTTAAATGTGTGTGAATAAAAGTGAATTGGCGGCAAAAAATCTTACCGAGCATTCCTCTTTCTCGTGAAAGCAGCTCCTGGGCTTTTCCTTCCCACCTTCCCCCACCCGGCCCGGCACCGCGTCCCGCCATCCCGACCCACCTGCAAGACAGATTCATCAAATTGAGATTGTATCAGGTGGGCAGCGGCCACCCCGCGGTGGGCAGCGCGCGCTGGGGCTAGCCACCAGCTGGTGGGGGAGCAAGGGGTGTTGGACTGATAAGCGTGGCGTCAGGCGAGGTGCAACGAGTTGGCAGCAGGGGGGCCCCGCCCGGGCGAGCCAGGAAAGAAACAGGGGTGTAGTCCCCCCCACCTTCACCCCCCACTCCACAGCCCCAGCCCCTCGTTCGTGCATTTGCTTTCTCCTCTCTACCCTGGTGTATAATAGCGTTGCAAGGACTCGCCGGTCACTGTATCGGCTTACCCAGGGGCCCCCTGCTGCTTTGTCACAAACACACACACACACACACGCACGCACACAACCGTGACTGGCACATTCCTCTCGAGTGTCATGGTCTGCCAGGAGGAGGGCGTGCAAGGGGGCGTGCACCGACTCCCTCCATCGCGGTGGTTAGAGGTGGTTAGAATCCCCCCCC
>NW_026267277.1:564363-567173 GCF_000697945.3 Frankliniella occidentalis | reverse complement strand
GGGGCTGTCGGAACATCGCCGTCAATCCCGTGCACCCGGCAGGCACCAGGCCGCAGTGGCGGTGTTGTGCGAAGGATCGGATCAGCACTGTGGGTAGGGGTTAGAGGGAAGGAGGGAGAGAGGAGGTGGGGCTGGAGGGGGGCGGCTGCAGCGCGGCGTCGCCGAGTCTCGGGAGTTGCCCTGCACAGCAATGGGGCCAGGGATGCGTGAACGGAAGATGATCGAATCGGCGCCGGAGAACGCGGCTCGGCGTGACGCTGTGGTACGGAGGAGGAGGAGGAGGGGGGGGGGCGAGCAGCAGCCGGCACGGCGGACTAACTGTGGGCTTCACTTAGAAGTGTCTTGATTAAGGCCTCCCCCCCCCCCCCCACCTCTCTCTCTCCTGGGCCCGCCTTGCCTTTGTGTCCTGACCTCTGTGCCCCCCCCTCCCCTTTCCACTGCAATGTCCCGTTCATTTTATGGCCCAAGCTTCACTACCCCCTCCTTCCTCGACCCCTACGTCTACCCCCTACCACATCCACTCTGTTTTGTTCTCCGTTGAAAATTCTCCAGGTCATTCTTCCAGTCGCTCTAACTATTCACAGTGTAGATGACGCTTGCTTCGCAATGTTTGTGCTATCGAGCCCGTCAATACAACACTATTAAAGAATAGGCGCCAAGATTTTAAAGTAATTTTCACCGTTTGCAACGGTGTTTTGAATGGGGCCGAATGGGCGGCAAGGTGAGTGCACTGCTACGCGCCCTTCTGATCCCTGCTTCCTTCGCGCCTGGATCGTCTGACGACAAGCGGTGTTGTGAAACCCTTTGCGACCGACGGGACGGGCTCAGGGGTAGCAGTGGCGGAGGGTGAGACGCCCACCCCGCCCACCCCGCGCCCACAGTGTTGTTCTTACTTTTCTTTTGCGCCCGCACGGGTGGAGTTACACAGCAGATGATTTTAATGGAGTATCCATTACAGGCCCGTCGCTACCCGCCGCGTCGTCGCTTGCTGCCCGGCCCGGTGTCGGCGGCGCTGGGCTGCTGCTGCTGCTTTCAGTCTGTGTCGCTGCGGTGGCCATCACTCTGATTCACACCAGCGTCTAGCAATTATGAGTTTTCGTTATGACTTTTCTGTCTTTGCCGTTAGGTATCGTCAGAAAGGTTCGTCCGTTTTCTTAGATTCATTCGGCAAATCACGGCACGGGAGCTTGGCGCCTGCGAGACTCGGGGTAGGCCAGCCCGCAGTACCCGCATGCCCAGCAGGCAAGATTTTGCCTATGCATCAGGCGCTATGAGAGCTTGCATAGAGCAATTTCTGAACGACGAATAAAGGGCGCACTTTCTTGAGGTCTCTTGACCTGGCGCTGTACCAATGATATCTCTCATCCTGGTCTATAGTTACGGTCGGTTACGGTAACACTTTCATTCTAGTACAGATATAGTTCATAGGATCGCAAATTTTCCGTGTGTTTCGCTTTTAGCATATTGCCTCGTATTATATTTTCAAAAGAAGTTCCTTAGGCTTTTGTAGTAATTGTGACTAATTTTCACATTTTTCCACAATTCTGTTATCTGACAGCAAGGAGCAAGGTGAATCCGTGGATCATGTTGTAGCAAGGAGCAAGGGGGCACCGACCCGACACCTCGAGCCTGGCTGGGCCTGGCTCGTTCCAGGAGGCGCAGGGCTCCTGTCGGGCGTGCCAGGTCGGAGCGGAGCGGGGGGCGCTGTAAGCGGCATATTATCCGGGAGCAGGCCAGCGCAGAGTCCCCTAATCAAATTTAACAAATGTCGGGTAATGTGCTGGGACCCCGCAGGGGGCTCGGGGGAGCTCCGCTGGGGGAGCTCGGGGGCCCCTCCTCCTGGGCAGATCGGCACCGCTGGGGGGTCGGAGCAGAGGGTCGGCCGGGAGGGGAGCGGGGAGGGGGTCTTCACAAGGCACGCCGTATTAGTGTTGTCGCCAACGTCCGTTGAAATACGCGCGACCAGGGAGACCCCCATGAAGTATGGGCCCTCCGGGTCGGCCGCTCGGGTCGGGGCGGGTCGGGTCGGGTCGGCCGCCCCCACAGCCGTGTGGCACAGCAGCCAGCCTGGCCCCTCCTGCGCGGGCCTCGTGAGGCCACGCACACAGCGCCGTCGCGCCTCACCCCGCCCCGCCACGCTCGGCCGGCAAGCCCTTACACGCCTATCCCAGGGGCGCAACGGGGTGGGGCGCAGTTCCTGAAAGGCTCTGTACTGTTAGTGCCCCGTTTTTAAATAGTGGGCGACTTTTCATGTCTTAGCACCTCACACGTGATACTGTATTGCCCATAGGCTGTAGCATTCTTTTGCTTATTTTGCTTATTCATTGAATTATTCTCCAACTGCAGAAGAAAAGTTAAACAACACAAACAAACGAAAATGTTTTTATAGGAATTTAAGTATGGAATCTCTACTTGGATTTAAATTTAGTTTGTCAACTTTAGATATGTAAATAATAATTATCTGCAAAGCTCTCCTCTGGCGAACGCAACGAAAGTTTTATTTCTCCAAACCTAGCTTAAATAATAAACTTTTAAAGTCAGCAGTCTGCAACTTTTTCTCGAGCGATTGTGAGTGAATATTGTGATGCATCACAATCCGAGTCAAAGTTCCTATTGATGGGAGGCAGGGATCTGCCTGCGGATGACTGCCCGACCCCCCATTGCAGTATTCCAACAACACGATCAAAAGACATCCAGACATCATTTTCCGTACTACGTTTTCTGGTGTTTGCTGTTTTCATTGGTTCTGGTGTCATTTTTTGTTGAACGCTTCCCCATCATTTCTCTCCATTCAGCAAGGCATAACAATG
>NW_026267277.1:558015-564176 GCF_000697945.3 Frankliniella occidentalis | reverse complement strand
CGCCAAGTCACTAAGTCAGTCTCTCTCTCTCTCTTTCTCTTTCTTTCTCTCTCTTTCTCTCTCAATTTCTGTCTCTCTCTCTCTCTCAAAATGTGCGTGCTGTGAGGGGTGCCCGGGAGCAAAAGACGAAACGAATATATTCTTCGGGCTCCACACCTCTTTGTCTCTTTATCTTGAGCTTTTTCACAGAGGGTATATATGCCTCTCTTTCTTTCTTTCTGTCTCTATCACACGCATATCCTCTTCGTCAGTCTTCGGTTCGCCGCATCATACATAAACGGAGAGAGAACCGCGAAAACCTGGAGAAGAGGATTCCCATACTTTTTTTACCACCTCCATTCCGCCCTTCTCCTACACCAATGCCCTACTTCTCTACTTCCCATTACTCGGTTCTGTTGAAAATAACAAAAACTCTCCCTTTGCATTCGGTTTCCGCGCAGCGTACTTTGCTCCGTGTGTTTTGAACGATTTCAACTGCTAATCCCCCTGCTGGTCTCCGCTGATCGTCACTGATTGCGTGCGATGCCACAGGCCTATGGCAGCCCCGGGGGGAGGGGGCGGCGGGCGCGGCGGGGCGGCAAGGCTTAGCCCTTCTCCAGATACAATCCAGTTGTCAGCGGAGAAATCTCTCGCTCCGGGATAAAAACGGAATCCAATAGACGGAGCAATCAGTCAGCAGCGGCCCGCCCGCGCCCCCAACTCGCCCCGCCCCTTCTCCGCTCGGCTGCCCTTTTTTTGTCTACGGAGCTCATCGTGTGTACCTGCGCGGCGCGACGATACGGATTGATTGCAAATCTCGACAAAATCGGCGGAAAACGGCGGAGACACACAAAAACGGAGTATATAGGCCGCCGCTGAAGCCAGAGAGGAGGAAAAAAAGTTACTGGCAGCGGAGTTATACGACGCCCTTTTACTCTCTTCTTATTTATTCCGTCAGTAGATTGTTTTTCCTCCGCGCGCTGCGGGGCCACAGGGGCCACGATGAGACGACGACGCCTCCGCTGATAACATTTTTAATCGTGTTAGCGTTACGGCATTTACGTTTTGTAGCCGACATCAGCGGGAATGGCATTCCGTGGGCGGCAGGAAAAGAGCGGAGGGGGCTTCGCGCCGCGGACTGCAAACACTGGGCGCGCGCCAGCGGCCCGGCGCCCTCCCGGCTGAAAACGGGCGGCGTCGCTGAAAGACATCCATCAGCCCGCGACGCCCGGGCGCGTCAATTCATTTACCGACAAGTCTCCGGCGCTCACAACAGCAGCCTTGGCGGAGGGGAGAGGGCGGCGACGGGGAGCGACTCCCCGGGCCCCCTCGGCCCCGGCCTTAGGGCTCCACCCCGAACCCCCGCGCCACGTCCCCCGGTCAGAGCTCACGCCCCAAAGAGGCCTTAACTCTCTTTCCCACCGTAATTAAATTAAGTTAGCCAAAGTTTTTGAATAGGCGGCGTGTCGCGCTCGGTACAAACCTACCCCCCCCCCATCAACCTTCCCGGGCAACATCCCGCTCCGCCCAGCGGGCCCCTCATCAACGCGTGACGTCGTCGGTGTGATTCAAGGCGGCCAGTTGACTGGGACGCCGGCGGAAAAGTTGATGTGTCGCTGACGAGGCGGAGATCGTCTCTGAGATGACGCGGTGGTGCTGCTGCTGGCAGAACGACGCGGCAGTGATGGTGTTGGAGATGCTGTCAATGATGATGATTATTCTCCTCTTTGACGTTACGGGAGTGTTGATAGCAGTAGGATGTGTTCGGCGAGCACTTTCCCAAGTAGGATCTGGATGAGGTCCCGGAATTCAATAATGTAACGATTTTCTCTAGTAAATTTTCGTAATTTACAATTCACAATTAGAGAAGAATGTTGTTCGACAAGTCATTACCTGCCATCGAATAATTGTGTGCGTATTACTGTTGCAACGGGGCCAAAACCCAAACACGTCAAAGACGTTAAAAAAGCGTTTCAAAAAACATTTATGAAGTTGGTATACAATGACGACAGACAGGCACCAAGTGATTGGCATTGACATTGTGGTCTCTTCCCTCCGATCCTCGGCGCCCTCTGTCTGTTTAACTTTCTCTCTGCTCTCTCTCTCTCCCTGTGGCGCAGAGCAGATTGATTCTTTCATTAAGAGCGACAAGGAGGGAAAGTGTTGCCCGCCGTGTATAATAATGAAGGTCCCGATAGCAAGGCGTGGTGGTGCGTGGCGTAGCGTAGTGGGCTGGGGCGGGCCCAGCTGGCCAAGCCGTGGCCGCTGCGAAAATATCAGTCATGTTGTGGTAATTATTCCATAGCGGCGCGGACCTAGAGGGGGGGGGGGGGGGGGGGCTGCTACTATGCGCTGCGTCGTGTGCGGGCGTGGTGTGGGTGTTCCACTGGTGTTCCCTCGGGGTGTTCCCGCTGCACGAAGCACGCCCCACCACTACCACCACCACACACCGGTGTTGGAAAAGTTTTTGCGTTTATGGAGAGCCCGGCCCCACCTGCCCGCCGGCCTGTTCGATATGGCTCGCCGTATTGCTTCCGTAGTACAGAGGTAATTAATTCACCGTCGCTACCGCCACTGCTCGCCGCCACTGCTCGCCGCCGCTGCTCGCCGCCGCCGCCGCTGCTCGCCGCACGCAAAGCGGCTCAAGCGAAAGGCGCGGCGGCGGCGGGCGGAGTGGCGTGACGTGACGGGCCGCGGCAGCCGGGAGTGAATTTGTCTCGCCTGCAGTGAAACACGGAGCCGAAATAATTAAGCAGCCTGTTGGCAGCACTTTTACTGCCGATTTCAGACACACACAAAAAAACGCTTCTTTTGAGGAGTTGGGCGAGAGAGGCGAGGAGTGTTATTTTCTCTCACAAAACCCTTTGAAAAGAAAGAGGGCGTACAATGAAGTATACCAAGCTTTTTCCTGTGAAGGACACCTTCTACACCTCTAATGAAACTCAAACACACGCGCTACGATGAACATACTCCTCCTGTAAAAACTGTTTGCCTCAAGTTACCATGGGCCCCAAAACATTTCCACAGAGTTTGAACCAAAAGACCCTTCTCGAGAAATCAACTCGACTGCGTACAACTGCCGCCTTTTATTTGTGTACAGCACAGCCCCTCTTCATTCATATTTGTATTCCTCCTCGCTCGACGCGCGTTGCGAATGCCGCGCTTGTTTTCGGGTAGCGCCGGGTGGTACCTCGCTCGCTGGCTCCGCTTCGCGGCGCGCCTTCGTTATCCGCGGAGTGACGTTGTTCGGGCATCAATTTAAATCGTTAGGCGGGAAACAACCCCGACCCCACCCCGTTAGCCCAGCTGCCGGGTGCACCTGGCGGGGCACCTGCCCGGGCACCTGCCCGACGGGCTGCAAAGGGCGTCCCAATCAGGCGTTTGACTGCCAACAGTGAGCCCTGCTGCCTCTGCCGCTCTTGTCACACACACACACACATACACACACACACACACACACACACACAGCTGGCTCGCGCACAAACACAGCTCAGCCCCGCCCGCCGGCCGAGTGGCGCGCAACACCACTTGATTCCTCCCTAATGACGTTGGTGCTGCGCTCCAAAAATGGGGTAAAAGGCAGCAGCAACAGAAACAAGACCCTCTCTGTGTATGTGCTAGTAAAAATGGCACACAAAATGCGATCGTCGCGTTTCTCATTCCGTCACATGAATGAGGCATCATGGAGCAGCATCAGCAGCAGAAGCAGTGAGCAGTCGAAGGAGGCGGCGGTGCGGTGACTTCTATGCTGCGGCAGGCTACCAGTCTCTCTCTCTCTGTGTCTTATTTTTCTGTGTCCCTGTCTCTCTGTCTCTCTCTGTCTTATTTTTCCGCTTCTCTGTCTCTCTCTTCTCCGCAGCCAGGTGCGGCATTCCACCGACTTCATCAACCTGCACGGACCGGACTGCTCAAGAGAGAGGGGTGTTCAAAGCCCCCCCTCCCCCTTTCCACCCAGCCGAACACCCCGCAAGTTGTCAGAAAAGCAGATGAGAGTCTGGAAGTCGGCTCGGGCTGATACGCCGAACCACGCCCCGCCACGCCACGCTCTGCTCGGCGTAATTACCAACTTGTTGCATTAGAATGCCGAACACGTCTAGAAGGCGGCGGCTCTGCAGGGCTGCACCAAACACGTGTCGAGCTTGTCTCCACCGGATTCATTTCAGGCGCAGGACGTAATGGGGACGTCGAACAAGCGGCAAGTGGCACGAGCGGGGCGCGCTCGCTGGCGCAGCTTACGGTGGAAATATGCGGAGGGCAAGGTGAAGGGAGGGGCGGGTAGGGGCGGCGCAACCCTTTCTCGCGCTCCTTTTGGCTGAGCGCCCTTTCCCGCCGGCATGCGACGCGTGACGTCGAAGGGCTCGGCCGCCGCTCATTAGCCCCGCGGAGGCACACTGTTGCCAGGCGTCTCCCTCCCACCTCTCTCTCTCTCTCTCTCTCTCTCTCTCTCTCTCTCTCTCTCTCTCTCTCTCTCTCTCTCTCTGTTTTTCTCTCTCTTTCGCACGCTCGCTCTCACGCTCTCTCTAACGCCTGATGGGTAGGCAACATATCGCCTGCAGTGCATGCATGTACTGCGGGCTGGCCTACCCCGAGTCTCGCAGGCGCCAAGCTCCCGTCATTTAGCCGATAAGGAGTATCAGGAAAAACGGACGTACTTTCTGGCCCATCCCGTAGTAGTACCCTGCCCTGTACTGACCTCGCACTGCCCGCGGCTATGCTCGCCTCCCCGACCGCGGCTATCACTTCTTTTTCTCGGCCGTGTATTTTTACGCGGCGAGTGACCAGTGAGTGACCGTGGGGCTTCCACAGTGTGTGTTCCAGTGCCCATCACGGGCCATCAGAGGGCCGGTGAAGTGCCCGGTATCCCCCCTTCTCTTTAGAGGCACTCGGGGCCGCCCTTTCCCCCTCCTCCCCCTCCCCATCGGCCCACCCTCGCCATTGGCCCGCGCCCCGTCGTCAGGGAGGAGGGGTCGTTCGCGGTGCGAGTCGTTGCCCAATTTATGGTCACTTTTCCGGCCGGCCTGACCGCCACATGACTGCGGCTGGAACGCACCATCCCTCCGCCTCGATGGCGAGGGCGTGGCGCGGGGCGGCACCCTGTCGTCTTAATCAAACTAAAAGCGAAAGGTGTCACGGCGGCGCCGACTGGTGGAAAAAACAGGGTGTGCTTGGGCTGTATTACCTCAAGTCATTGTCTGTGACAGACTTTCTGATACACATACACACACGCTGGGCGAGGAAGTTTCAGTCATTGCATTCAGAAAATTTGGCTTCGTTTTATGGTATGGTCCGTGAGTCCAAGATTCTTTAGTCCAGCGAAGGGCGCATTTGCAAATCCCAGTACAAATACTTATATCAATATCGGTTGTTGAATGCTCACGGAAATTTAATTGCACCCCCATCAGTAGATAGAAAGACCTGCTTGTTGGGGTTTTCTCGACAAAGTCTAAATAGAACACGTTGGCGTTGTCTGCCCGGTGACGCCCCAGTTTTCCTGTAATTTATTCACATCTGTAACGAGGGAAGTTAGCGATCGCCCAAGAGTTGGGTGCTGTTAATTTTGCCGATGAACGTTCATCGACCAGTCTCATCCGGCCATCCGTGAGCGCCGTCAGTAACGATGCTCCTCCTCCGTACACGCTGTGAGCTGTTAGCTTTGGCCTGCTGGCGGCGCTGCTGTTGCAGCTGCTGACGAACACACAAGCACACACTCAGATTTATGGACTTCCCTCCCGCGCTGCTGATTGGCGGGATCCTTCCGGCCGGTCACGGACTTGCGGACTCTTTCCGCCCGATTCGCCATTCACTCGGAGCGCCACTGCACGCGCCCTTTCACCGCGCGCCCCCTTTCACCATGCCAGCGCGCGGCCCGCGCCCCCTCCACATCCGCCAAATGGTTTACTGAATACCAGACCTGACAAATGCGCATGTAATGCATGGCAATACGGCGCCGGCGGGCATTCCCCCTTTGCCGCCGCGCGCCTGAGTGCGAGAGAGAGAGAGAGAGCAGCGACCGCCGCGACACGCCATCCCAGCAGCTCGGACCAATCGGGCCCAGTCATGTGAGTCGGCTATTCAGACGTGGACAAAGCGACTGCAGCATCCTCATCTGCAGAATGTATTGCGAGGTAAACTCGGTCGAATTCCGCCCTCATCAAAATGTCTTAGCCAACAGAAGGTTTTTT
>NW_026267277.1:553837-557433 GCF_000697945.3 Frankliniella occidentalis | reverse complement strand
CTAGAAATCGTGTCTCAGTAACAAACAAGGGTCAAAACATGAAAAAAACATCATTTTGTAGGCTGAATCTCGAAATGTCAGAAGTTCCACACGCATAACAAAGTTGACAGTGGTATACTCGGATTCCTAGTAAAAGACGAACCAAGAACACCAATAAAATTATCGGCACTTTTATAAACAAGTCTTGAAACGGCGAGAAACATCATTAGCTAGAACTGAATTTTGATAGCAAACAGACACGAATTTCCCGTTTTCAAAAGAACGACCCCAATACTTTTTAGGTGCATAGTAGTTTTGTTGTAGAGGCGAAGGGGGCGAGAGAGCTAGACTCTCCGAGCCAACTTGCGGTTGTCCACAATTTGATCCTCGGGCCATGATTTACTCGGGGGTCGCATTAAGACCGCTCCACTCCCGCTCGCCCCTCCTTACCTCGCCCCGCCACGCCCCGCCACGCCACGCCCCGCCACGCCACGCCACGCCCCGCCACGCCACGCCACGCCCCGCCCGGCTGCTCGGCAACAAGCACGGCAATGAGCAAACTAACCTCCAAAATAACAGGACATCGGACGAATAGTTATGGCTGTTGTTTGCGGAGCATCTGGAGGAGCGGGGGAGAGCGGCCGCTGGACGGTAGTTATTCGTCGCGGGGGAGAGTTGGGGCCCCGAGTACACAGCCATAATAAAGAGGCTCAAGACTACTCAGCTGCACCCAGAGAAGCCTGTTCTTGAAAATTTCAAGAACAATTTGACGATTAATCCAATCCCAATTAGGCCTTGTACCAAAATCATTTCGTTTCAGTCAAGCACAAAGAGGGTGATTTAAGAACAAATTGGGGTTGATTTGGGCCCAAGCCCACGCCTCACGTACAAATTGTACTTGCTGTCAGTAAGATCATTGCACTCCATTCAATAAAATTGGCCTTATTGATCAAAAAAATTGGCTTTCCTGCGTATGAGCTGCAAGAAAATTGCAGTCGAAGTCGTCTCCAAGAGTTTGCACAGCAAGTATGGTTAGCATACTAAAGTTCTGCTGTCTTTTAAATGCGACCCCCTCATTCGCTCTGTGGTTTGTTGACAGCAAAAATTTTGGCAAAAACCGCAGGAAAAAAACCAAAACAACAACAATACATCTCTCATTAAACGTTGCGATGATATCTGCCGGTGAGAGCGACAAACTGCTGCTCATTCACGGAGCCGTGCCGTGCACATCCCGGCGTGTTGCGCGTGTCGGGCCGTGTCGCCGCGGCGCTGACGCACACGCGCTCATCCCGGCCTAACAAAAGACCCGACCGAAATGCACGAGGTGGGGTATAAATAAAACAAACAGCGACTTAGTCTGCATAGAGGCGCGTAACGGCCGCAGCCGCCACACCGTTTCAAATGGAAAACGCAATTATTCGTGGCATTTCGTGTTTTTGTTTGTGTTGCGTTTGCCTTTTTTTCCGGTGGGGGTAGGGGTGAGGAGATGGAGGGGTGGGTATTTTTGTCTTTTTTTCTCCCCCCCTCGTGTGAGTGGCGGCCATAGCCCCGGGCCTGTGGGGTGTCGCGCAGTGACACATGCCGAGCGGAGTGGAGTGGCGTCGGCGAATCAGGAATACCAATGAGACAGGCCGCCGCGCTCCCCGCGCTGCCCAAGACAGGCACAAAGGCGGGCAATAGAGTCGTACCCGGCGGGGGGCCGCGCCGGCACCAGGCAATTGTGAGGGATTTAATTAGATTACAAGAGAGAAAGAAGATTAGGTGGCCGTAGAGCCCATACGGCAAGCAATCAGTAAAGAATGGCTTTTCATTATTGTAACGACGTACGTTTCTAAGAAAATTAGGATACGCGATAAAAGACTACAAAGTCTAATTTTAACGAAACCCTCTCTATATCAAAGCAGTATAATAATCAGAATGAAACAAAAACAAACAAAAGAAGACTTTTTGCAGACGACGTGCACGCACACGTGTAACGCAGTGTGACGCAGTTAGGCCCCAGTTTAATAAGTGGGGCTGCCGGGTTCGGCCTCCTATATTGAACCCCGCGGCGCGCATACTGATGGACGATCCACACTGTAAAATAAAAAGGAGGAGGTTTGGGGGGAGGAGATACACAGGTCTCTCTGCGTGTGCATACGTGAGGGTGGGCGCGAGTCACAGTGCGACCAGCAGCCCCCCTCAGCAGCAGCAGTGCGGTCCTTGTCTCCCCCTGCCCGCCCCCCTCGCGGTCACCGCCCCTCTCCCGCACCCCTCAATCACACACCCTCTTACGTCCCCCGCGCCGCTCTCTCCCTCCCCTTTCCCGCCCCACTTCGGCACTCTGGGGAAATCTGTGCGCAGTGTAGGCCAACAGGCGGCGCGGCGCGCGCACCGCCCGCCGTCCGCTTTCGGCTGCCCAGTGATTAGAGAACGCGCGCCGTGCCGCGCGGTGCGCAGCGCGCTCCTCTGAGGACAGCAGGACTCGGTTACGTTTTGTGTTCTGGCTAGAGAGAGAGAGAGAGGGGAAAAAAGAAGGATCCGCGCTGAATACGTATTCGGCTTTCATTTCACGCGTTGTCGGTGTCCTCGCCCGCAGCTGGCGGGCCCATACCTCCCTCTCGCTCGCGCTCAAGCTGAAGTGGGAGTAAAGCTCGAATGGATTTACTGCCCCGCCCGCCCCATCCAATCAGAGCTCACCTCGACCCCGCGCCGCTCCGCGCCCAAACGCCCAGGGCCGACTCTGGTTGCAAAGAAGAGCCCTTTAATTCCGAGAAAATCATTAGCCTATTTCGCCTGTGGCCTCCATTACCTGGCGGTGAAGCGCGGGGCGTGGCGAGGCGCGGCGGGGCGTGGTGCGCCTCGCGCCCCATTGCAAACTGGAGCTTTTCTCGCCTTCCTGATTTTGGCGAAAGAATAGACGGGGGGAAAGGGGACGGGAGATTATATGCTCTACAGGAGGTTTTCAACGCGCCGCGAGAAGACCGGCGTTCTTCAAGAGTTATAAAATATTAATTTCAATCAGAATGCACACTTTCATTGCCCCCATCATCTCGAATTCCATTTCGCTCGCCGGCTTTTGGGCCAGCGGCTGTTCATTTTTCTCCCCACGACCATTATCGAAAAGATTCGCACGCGCCCCGCGGCCGAAATGAAATGGTCGGGAAGACCTGGAAGGGAGCTCCACAGGTGGTGCGGCTGGTGATCCGACCCCGAGGGGGGTGGCTATCGCCTCGCCCGACCATCTATAGAAAGAAAGGCAATGCGTGCTACAAGCCTAGCTTTAAAAACCCCTAGTTAAGGGCAATAAGCGACCTGCGATACATCACCTCTTCATACCCTCGCTAGCTTGTCCTCATACATCCTCACCTTGTCAAATTGGCAGACTTAAAGGAATGATAAAACAGCTCTCAGGAATGAATAACGATTATGTTCATGTTAACACTTTGCCAAGCAAAGTTTTTCACGCGTTTAGAGTCCGTGCGCCAGCATGCGCCCTCATCGCTACCATACAACAATATCAAGCACGACGCTCCGTCTTGAAATGATGATCGCATGGTAGGGATGTAAAAGACATTACATGCCAAGGACGTGCGGCCCCGCCCTGCGCTCCGTCAAGGCACAGACCGCGTAAACTA
>NW_026267277.1:546451-553332 GCF_000697945.3 Frankliniella occidentalis | reverse complement strand
CGCACATTAAATTTCAGGGGGCAACGTGTGAAAGTCGGCGGGGCCATGGCGTCGGCGGGGCGTGGCGGGGCCACCTGTTGTGGCACGACCCGTCCGGCCTTGAAACGCGATCTCCACAGCCGCAAGGCCGAGAAGGGAAGCTAAGGAGGGATCTTCTCTCGGGGTGGTGTGGCGTGGCAGGGCGGGGCGGGGCGTACACATAGCTCTTGGCGGCTAGGGGGCCTTCGCCAACCCCCACATCCGCGGCCCTTCCGCGGCCTTCAGCCCTCCGCCGCCACGCCCCGCCACGCCCAGCCAAGCCTCCTTGCCCTTGTGTCAGGATAACCAGGTCAACCCTTCGGGTTTTGCTCCCGGAGGAGGTGACAGCAGGCGAGAGGGTACGACATCAAGGCCCCCTTTCCCAGAATGCAGACTTTAAAAACATATTACTTCTAGCCTAGCCATAAGGTCTTGTTCCCTTTAGGTTTTTTGTTTTTGTTTCTTTGGGTCGGGAATGAGTTTGCGGGGAGCCTTGATGCAGTTAGGCCCTGCTCCCCGCTGGCGCCACCGTTCAGGGCTGTTCCTCAAGAAATCAGCAGGCCCTGGCCGGGCCCGGCCGCAGCAACAGGCAATAAAACATCCGCAAGTGCTGGCAGCCACTGCGCCCCGCCACGCCCCGCCACACCCCGCCACGCCCAGCCACGCCCCTGCCACGCCCCGGTCGGGGGTGCCGATAGTAGCTCGCCAGATGCAGTCAAGTGCGCTGGAGCGTTGCCGAAGGGGACTGCGGTAGGCGGTAGTAAGGGTGGGGGGATGCTGGCGAAAAGAGAAAGAGAGAAAGTGGGAAGGGGAGGGAGGGGGCCTTGTGTTGGAGCCGCCCGCTCTCTAGCGAGACGTTGTATGAGGCCAAGGTGGCGGTGGCGGCGGACCGCTCGCAATTTACTCACCCCCGCCACACCCCCTCCTCCTCACGCCAAACTCTTTTCTCTCGCCCTTTTCTCCCCTCGAACACGGTATTGTGCGAAGTGGCCGTCCGCGGGGTCCCCTGTTGCGTGGGCAGCCCGTCGGCGCTCGGTGCAGCGCTGCGGGCGGGCGGGCGGCCCACCTCCGGGCGCTCCGCTCGGCTCCACTCGCTAGCGCGGTCGCGGCTGCAGCGCCGCCAGCGCCGCACATGTCCGTCCCGGCTGAGTGGCAGCGGGGCTTTCGGTCCGGCCTCGGCGTCAAGATTATGCCCCCGTGACAGGCCTGTGTTCCCGGGCCTGTGTCCGCCCGTGACGTGTCTGCCCGGCCGAGGACGGTCCAGTTGGCCGACTGGCGTGCAGGCGAGGGCCGCGCGTCAACTGGTTGTACGCTGCTGCCGCTTGGCGGGCACACCGACAAAAACGGGACATACTCCATGGGGCGTATGACAAAGTCGCTCGCCATACACTGGCAGCATGCATCCGACCCTACCAAGAAAGCGCATTGAAGAAACACGTGTTCTCCAAGAGACAGAGCACCGAGAAACGTGACGCGTGTCACGTGAGTGTTTCCAGTGCACGACAGTGGGCTGGCGGAGGGCTCCGACACTACTACTATACCTCGACACTAGAGTGGCGCCTCTAGAAACACCCGCCTCCTCGCCAACCACCGGGTTGTTAGAGAACCAAAGTTGTGGGCGCCACTCAACTTTCTTGGAAGCGAACAACAACATAACACAGAGGTTTGCCAGGGCGGGGGCGGGCGGGCCGGGGGAGGCCCGACGGTGCAGTGTGGCGCAGAGAGGGGTGGGGGAAGGACACCTGTCCCGGGGGCAATGTACCCCCGGGGGCATACGTCTTTCTCTAGCGCCACTGCACTACGAGAGACCACGGAACTGCCCCTCCCCCCGCCCCAACCCGTCCCTTCTTCCCCTACAGCGCTGTCTTAAACTGCACCATGCGCCATGTTTATTTTAGGGGTAAAAAGTCGGCTGTTTCTCTTTGGATCGCCTCATGCATCACGTGTGCCGGTCAGCCACACTGCGCCCCCCGTCCCGTGGCATGCACGCCACAAGATGTTTGCTTTGGTTGACTTGGACTTGGGAACAACAACAGCATTAAATCGTGATGGCGGAGGGAGGCCGCGCGGTGAGGCGGTGGGGGGAGGTCTCCAGGGACGCCCAAGGCGGCCGAGTTTCCCTTCGATGACGTATAGACCCACACGCTGCGGTGCCTCCGCCCCGCCGCCCTCCGCCACAGCCCCTGCCTCACCTCCCGCCCCTGTCCACCCTCTCTGTGTGCAGCACCTTCTCCCGGTCGCCCGGGCCTAAAGTTGGGCGGTAGAAAGTGCGAAGGTCGGTATCGGCTCGGCGTGATTCGAAAGGGGATAGCTCCGCGATAGCGGCGGCGAGTCCGGCGGAGAACAGAGGCGAGTGGTCGCTGGCCGAGGATGATGAAACACGACAGAATGGGGAGGGGTATAAATCTGCACGGCAGAAAGACGATTCTCCTGATGAAATTATTGCTCTCTCCACACTCCACCATTAACTCACGGCAAAAAAAACCGTCATGCAGCCCGTGTATTGAAATGCAAGCGGGGAGTATCGCCAGCCAGAGGGATTTGCAGAGTGGGCAGGGCGAGCCGTAACCCAGGAGGTGGGGGGTTGGGCTGGTTGTGGCGCTGGGAGGGGTGCGGGGAGAGCGACGAGCCAGGGGGTTCTGGCAGGTCGAGAAAGTCGACCGCAATGGGGGCAAGTGGCGGCTGGGCTGGGCTGCCCGGCAGCGGCCCGGCAGCGGCCCGGCAGCCCCGGCAGGCAGTAACGGAAAGTGATCCGGACCGGGGCAGCAGCGGGAAAAGGGAGCTAGGGTGAGGGAGTGCGCACGAGACCGCGCGGGGCAGAGGGGGTGAGCTACAGAGAGAGAGAGGAGAGAGAGCGGCGACACGGCCTCTTCCTGTTTTACCACCTCGTTCTCCTGCTCTTTTATTTCTCGCCGAGGCCACCCGCCGCCGCCCGTCCCTGTCACGCCAGGGATGACGGCAACGACAGAGCGAATTTTCGCACGCAGCAGAGCCTTGCCGCTGCTGCTGGTTTGACGACGATGAATAATTTGGCGACAACAGCAGCCGCTTCCCCCGGCGCGGCCCTCGCGGCCCTGGCTCGCCGTCCCCGCGCTGCGTGCGTATTCACGAGCTCCTTGCATAATTGGCAAACTTTAGTCAATCTCGGGGATAAACGTTTCCGCCCGGACAGGCCTCGGCCCGTCGCGGCCCCGGCCCCCGGCCTCGGTGTGACGCGACGCGGCGCCGAGTATCGCCGCCGAGTACCGCACCCGACCCGGCGGGGCTCGTACCGGCGGGTGGGCCCGGGGCGAGAGAGGGGCGGGCGGAGAGGGCGCCGGCGGAGGTTAACTAAGGCCTCGTTAATAATGCAGATGCCTGCCTGTGCGCCCCGCCACGCCACGCCACGCTCAAGTTCGGCTAACAACAGCAGTGGAGTATCAATACAAGGCTGTGATCACTTAGTTCGAGTTGGCGCCCGCCCGCCGCGCTGTGCTGTAGACGCTCGGGAGAGCCACGCCCGCCCCGCCCGGGAGGCGCAAGTTGTTCCTAGCCGAGCTTCGATCAGGGTCGGAGGCGAAGCGCGGGCGAATCTGCTGCTGTAGCCCAGGGCCCCGACCACTGCATATGAGAGCGGGGGCGGGGCCAGGGGGGGATGCTGTTGGGTATGATTCGGAGAGCACTCCGACCAACAGGTCCCGCAGATACGCTGCATCAATGAGCGGGAGAAGTTACATGGATGAGAGAAAGGGGCTGCAATGAATACGCAAGTAGCCTTCCGGACCCATGTTGCGGCTGTTCAATTCCCTAACAGGCAACTGGGATGATGTGACGCAAAAGTGGTTGTCGGACTGCGCAAATCTAACCATTCGTGCGCGTCTTACGAGGGGAGGGATGGTGACCGCCCCAAGTGACCCTACGACGATCCACTGCGTAAGGTGGGGACTGCTCCTGAATTAAACTCCTCGCCATCTCGCAGATCCGAGCGCATTAATGCACGTGCACGCTGTGGTGTCTCCTCAACCAGTGACCCCTCCCCATCTCATCCTCCCTCCCCGCTCGCTCTCTCTCTCTCTCTCTCTCTCTCTCTCTCTCTCTCTCTCTGTCTCTCTCTGTCTCTCTCTGTCTCTCTTTCTCTGTCTCTGTCTCTCGCACGCTCCAACTTCAGAGGACGCAAGGCGGACGGCGTCGGCGTGAGCTTTTCTCACGTCAAGCGGCCTTCAGTGTTTTCAGTGGGCTTACCAAGTTTTAATAAAGGGATCACAAACGCATAACAAGGACCTCCACCGCTCGCCCCCGAAATTGTGTGTCAAGGATCTTTTTATGCACATACATATCAAACTCTGCCTCCCCCTCCCGCTCTCCCTACACTGTGAACTATATCTTTGTACATGTACAGTGTATTTTGTAAATTGCCATTTACAAAACGAGTTGTACACGTACATGTACAACGTCCCACTCTGGCTCGTTTTTCGATTCCAACTAAATTTTACGGTTTGATTTGTAATTGTACATTTTGTATGGAAAATTTTCCTGCACCCGATACGAAAATTTTTCACAGGGAATTCCCTCTCTCTCTCTCCCTTTTCCCCCATATACGCTCTCCCCTGTGAAGCTTCCTTGAAGGTCACTCCCCCCCCCTTCCCTCCCCTCTCATGCCCGTTCTCGACTGACCGTGTGGCCGGACGGCGCGTCGGGGGGCTCTCGACTCAAGCGCTCTGGTGTGTGCTCGCCTCGGCAGGGACTCCGTCGAACCCCGCCACGCCCCGCCACACCCCGCCATGCCGCGAGACAGACGTCTGGGCGCTGTTAATATTTACCTCGATGATAGCCTGGGGCACACACATTAACTCTCGGACCGGAACGGGGCGGTTCTGCTGCCTCTGCATGAAGAATGAGCGGTGAATTTAAAGAAAGGGCGGGAGCGAAAAAAGAGTGTGAAGCAGAGAGGGTGGGAGGGAGGGAGAGGGGGGAAGGGAAGAGAGAGAGAGAGCGAGAGAGAGAGAGAGAGAGAGAGAGAGAGAGATTAAGAGAGGGTAGGCGTGTTGACGGGGCGGACAACACAGGGGGAGTTTACACCCAGCGTGATGAGTTTGGCGTCGTTAGCCATACAGGGTCGTTAGCGTCCGTAATACAGGGTGATTCGTAACGCCAGCAGCGCTCGTCTCGTGCGCCATCTCCCTTTCTCTCACTCTCTGCTCGCTTATTTCCCCAAATCTCTCTCACTATGTTTTTTTCCCGGACTCGCGAGCAGCAAACCTAATGCTGCCGTTTTGTGACTGTCGCGTGTCTGCTGGGCTCGGCAGGGCGCCACCGGGGTCGTGTGGTTATGAGAAGCTGTCCCAGCCTCGCCCCGCCCCACCTCGCCCCGCCCTGCCAGGTTCTGGTAGACATATCATGCAAAAACGAGGGTAAAGCCAAGAACCTGTTGATGGTGCGGCGGACGGAACAGAAGCGGGGAGTGCCGCAGCCGCGTCTAGTGCCGTCGCACGCCCACATATAGCTCACTCATTTCTAAAGAGCGAGTGGTCGCAAATCCTGCCACGAAGCCAGTTCCTCTGTCGCCTGTCGCGTGCATGCTTTACTATGAACTGTTCGTGGTCTTCACTCTTGACGCAACCAAACCATCTAACGTTTGGTGATGCAACCAGTTTGTGATGGGCTTATCCTTTAGCATAGGGTAGGTTGCATCAGGAAACGTTACCGGGTCTGGTCACATGTTGAAACGTTATCTCGGTAACATTAGTTTTTCCAGTGCAGTTTCTCAGGAAATCCGGAGAGCAGTGCTACAGATCCACTGGCACACACTCACCCAGTCTGCCCGAATCAAAACTGGCGGAGGCGACACAACACACTCCATCTACAGGAAACATTATGAAGCCTTCATGAGACGCGGAAGGGGGTGCGATTTGCGAGCGAAGAATTTGATGACCCCCATGCAACATTAGTATTTGTGTGATGCGTACAAGTGTTGGGTATCTTGCTCACCCCCGCAACTCTACAATAACTAGAGCCCTCGGGCTGGACGCACAACGAGAGCTACGCCTCAGATACAGAAAGAAAACGCTGGTCGGTGCTGCTGCCGCGCGTTTGCTGCGGTGGCCTTCGCCCTGCGCGCCTCCCCTCGCTGCTTGCCGCGTCCGCCGTTCGTTTCAACTAATTGTAACGTGCTTAGCTCAATCAGTTTGCTTTAGTTGTGTCGGCGAGTCGGGGTCGGACGGTCGGGGAGTGGGGAAGGGGAGGGTTGAGTTGAGCTCGACTTGTCCGCGCGGCTCCGCGGCGCCCGCGCAGAGTTCTGCTCCTGCTGGTCCTGGTCCCCCCGAGGGAAGCCCGCCGCCGCCCGTCCCCGTCCAGCTTCCCCGAACTGCCCCGGCGTCCAATCCCCAATGGCTCGGAGTTGGGCACCTGGCGACGTTTTGGTATCGCTCGGTGTGCCTGCATACTAATTGGGGCAGGACTGCCGGACCGGCCTCGGATATTGTTGGCCAAACACCGCTCTGCCATGCGCGGCTGCGCTGTGGACGAGGAGCACATACACTGGGTTTACTAGAGAAACAAAGGTGCTATGTAGTGCCTTTCCAGAGGTGCCCTAAAGTGCTAAAAATTATGGCCTTTCGCTGTTTTGGCTTCTAGTTTTTGTGCCTCTTACAGGTAGGACAGCAACTTTTGGTTTTCCAGTATTCACAAAAAGTAAAACCGGGAAAAACCGGAAGAACGCCAAAACTTTAGCGACCAATTTGACCAAAAGTTTGTGTGGGACAATGCCTACCAACAAAGCGAGAGCCATGAAACATCGCCACCATCGACGCTACTGCGCTTGACACCGCTATTCCAGGAAGGATGACAACAAGAAACAAGCCTGGTCTCGGTGAAGCTGGACCACA